>NW_026909052.1:300000-430671 GCF_033115175.1 Lepus europaeus | reverse complement strand
GGTTCTGAGTTGGCAGCCCCCATTCCCGAAGCATCCACGGGCAGTTCCCCGAAGGGCTGACACCGGCTGCGCCTCAGCAGCCAGACAACCTCCCTCCCTCTGGTCGGGCACTGCAAGCCACACAGCCACTCGTGTCCCCTGTGTCCCTGGATGCCGCAGTGCGTTTTCGGTTTTGGCGCGGACGGGCCCCTCTCGGCTTCCGTAGTCCATTTGCCCCGGAGCCTGCCAGACCCCTGGCCCCAGGGGCGGGCCCTGCTGAGTTCCCAGCGCCTCTGGGTTCCTGCCACCACCCTTGGGCGGGATGAGGTGCCACCTTGTGCGTAGAAACCCTGCACACAGGCAAGAAGCCCCCAGCCCCGACCCTGGAGCCCCTGGCTGACTGCAGCCACAGGGAACGGGGGTTCTGAGTTGGCAGCCCCCATTCAGAAGCATCCACGGGCAGTTCCCCGAAGGGCTGACACCGGCTGCGCCTCAGCAGCCAGACAACCTCCCTCCCTCTGGTCGGGCACTGCAAGCCACACAGCCACTTGTGTCCCCTGTGTCCCTGGAGGCCGCAGCGCGTTTTGGGTTTCGGCGCGGACGGGCCCCTCTCGGCTTCCGTAGTCCATTTGCCCCCGAGCCTGCCAGACCCCTGGCCCCAGGGGCGGGCCCTGCTGAGTCCCCGAGCGCCTCCTGGGTTCCTGCCACCACCCTTGGGCCGGGATGAGGTGCCACCTTGTGCGTAGAAGCACTGCACACAGGCAAGAAGCCCCCCAGGCCCGCGGGCGCGCCCGACCCTGGAGCCCCCTGGCTTGCTGCAGCCACAGGAACGGGGGTTCTGAGTTGGCAGCCCCCATTCCCGAAGCCTCCACGGGCAGTTCCCCGAAGGGCTGACACCGGCTGCGCCTCAGCAGCCAGACAACCTCCCTCCCTCTGGTCGGGCACTGCAAGCCACACAGCCACTTGTGTCCCCTGTGTCCCTGGAGGCCGCAGCGCGTTTTGGGTTTTGGCGCGGACGGGCCCCTCTCGGCTTCCGTAGTCCATTTGCCCCGGAGCCTGCCAGACCCCTGGCCCAGGGGCGGCCCTGCTGAGTCCCCGAGCGCCTCCTGAGTTCCTGCCACCACCCTTGGGCCGGGATGAGGTGCCACCTTGTGCGTAGAAGCCCTGCACACAGGCAAGAAGCCCCCAGGCCCGACCCTGGAGCCCCCTGGCTGGCTGCAGCCACAGGGAACGGGGGTTCTGAGTTGGCAGCCCCCATTCCCGAAGCATCCACGGGCAGTTCCCCGAAGGGCTGACACCGGCTGCGCCTCAGCAGCCAGACAACCTCCCTCCCTCTGGTCGGGCACTGCAAGCCACACAGCCACTTGTGTCCCCTGTGTCCCTGGAGGCCGCAGCGCGTTTTGGGTTTTGGCGCGGACGGGCCCCTCTCGGCTTCCGTAGTCCATTTGCCCCCGGAGCCTGCCAGACCCCTGGCCCCAGGGGCGGGCCCTGCTGAGTCCCCGAGCGCCTCCTGAGTTCCTGCCACACCCTTGGGCCGGGATGAGGTGCCACCTTGTGCGTAGAAGCCCTGCACACAGGCAGAAGCCCCCCAGGCCCGCGGGCGCGCCCGACCCTGGAGCCCCCTGGCTGGCTGCAGCCACAGGGAACGGGGTTCAGAGATGGCAGCCCCATTCACCAAGCCTCCATGGGCAGTTCCCCGAAGGGCTGACACCGGCTGCGCCTCAGCAGCCAGACAACCTCCCTCCCTCTGGTCGGGCACTGCAAGCCACACAGCCACTTGTGTCCCCTGTGTCCCTGGAGGCCGCAGCGCGTTTTGGGTTTTGGCGCCGACGGGCCCCTCTCGGCTTCCGTAGTCCATTTGCCCCGGAGCCTGCCAGACCCCTGGCCACAGGGGCGGGCCCTGCTGAGTCCCCGAGCGCCTCCTGGGTTCCTGCCACCACCCTTTGGCCGGGATGAGGTGCCACCTTGTGCGTAGAAGCCCTGCACACAGGCAAGAAGCCCCCAGGCCCGACCCTGGAGCCCCCTGGCTGGCTGCAGCCACAGGGAACGGGGTTCTGAGTTGGCAGCCCCCATTCCCGAAGCATCCACGGGCAGTTCCCCGAAGGGCTGACACCGGCTGCGCCTCAGCAGCCAGACAACCTCCCTCCCTCTGGTCGGGCACTGCAAGCCACACAGCCACTTGTGTCCCCTGTGTCCCTGGAGGCCGCAGCGCGTTTTGGGTTTTGGCGCGGACGGGCCCTCTCGGCTTCCGTAGTCCATTTGCCCCGGAGCCTGCCAGACCCCTGGCCCCAGGGGCGGGCCCTGCTGAGTCCCCGAGCGCCTCCTGAGTTCCTGCCACCACCCTTGGGCCGGGATGAGGTGCCACCTTGTGCGTAGAAGCCTGCACACAGGCAAGAAGCCCCCCAGGCCCGCGGGCGCGCCCGACCCTGGAGCCCCCTGGCTGGCTGCAGCCACAGGGAACGGGGCTTCTGAGTTGGCAGCCCCATTCACGAAGCATCCACGGGCAGTTCCCCGAAGGGCTGACACGGCTGCGCCTCAGCAGCCAGACAAACTCCCTCCCTCTGGTCGGGCACTGCAAGCCACACAGCCACTTGTGTGCCCTGTGTCCCTGGAGGCCGCAGCGCGTTTTGGGTTTTGGCGCGGACGGGCCCCTCTCGGCTTCCGTAGTCCATTTACCCCCGGAGCCTGCCAGACCCCTGGCCCCAGGGGCTTGCCCTGCTGAGTCCCCGAGCACCTCCTGGGTTCCTGCCACCACCCTTGGGCCGGGATGAGGTGCCACCTTGTGCGTAGAAGCCCTGCACACAGGCAAGAAGCCCCCCAGGCCCGCGGGCGCGCCCGACCCTTGAGCCCCCTGGCTGGCTGCAGCCATAGGGAACGGGGGTTCTGAGTTGGCAGCCCCCATTCCCGAAGCATCCACGGGCAGTTCCCCGAAGGGCTGACACCGCTGCGCCTCAGCAGCCAGACAACCTCCCTCCCTCTGGTCGGGCACTGCAAGCCACACAGCCACTTGTGTCCCCTGTGTCCCTGGAGGCCGCAGCGCGTTTTGGGTTTTGGCGCGGACGGGCCCCTCTCGGCTTCCGTAGTCCATTTGCCCCGGAGCCTGCCAGACCCCTGGCCCCAGTGGCGGGCCTGCTGAGTCCCCGAGCGCCTCCTGGGTTCCTGCCACCACCCTTGGTCCGGGATGAGGTGCCACCTTGTGCGTAGAAGCCCTGCACACAGGCAAGAAGCCCCCCAGGCCCATGGGCGCGCCCGACCCTGGAGCCCCTGGCTGGCTGCAGCCACAGGGAACGGGGGTTCTGAGTTGGCAGCCCCCATTCCCAAGCCTCCATGGGCAGTTCCCCGAAGGGCTGACACCGGCTGCGCCTCAGCAGCCAGACAACCTCCCTCCCTCTGGTCGGGCACTGTAAGCCACACAGCCACTTGTGTCCCCTGTGTCCCTGGAGGCCGCAGCGCGTTTTGGGTTTTGGCGCGGACGGGCCCCTCTCGGCTTCGTAGTCCATTTGCCCCGGAGCCTGCCAGACCCCTGGCCCCAGGGGTGGGCCCTGCTGAGTCCCCGAGCGCCTCCTGGGTTCCTGCCACCACCCTTGGGCCGGGATGAGGTGCCACCTTGTGCGTAGAAGCCCTGCACACAGGCAAGAAGCCCCCAGGCCCGCGGGCGCGCCCGACCCTGGAGCCCCCTGGCTGGCTGCAGCCACAGGAACGGGGGTTCTGAGTTGGCAGCCCCCATTCCGAAGCATCCACGGGCAGTTCCCCGAAGGGCTGACACCGGCTGCGCCTCAGCAGCCAGACAACCTCCCTCCCTCTGGTCGGGCACTGCAAGCCACACAGCCACTTGTGTCCCCTGTGTCCTGGAGGCTGCAGCGCGTTTTGGGTTTTGGCGCGGACGGGCCCCTCTCGGCTTCCGTAGTCCATTTGCCCCGGAGCCTGCCAGACCCCTGGCCCCAGGGGGCGGGCCCTGCTGAGTCCCCGAGCGCCTCCTGAGTTCCTGCCACCACCCTTGGGCCGGGATGAGGTGCCACCTTGTGCGTAGAAGCCCTGCACACAGGCAAGAAGCCCCCCAGGCCCGACCCTGGAGCCCCCTGGCTGTCTGCAGCCACAGGGAACGGGGGTTCTGAGTTGGCAGCCCCCATTCCCGAAGCATCCACGGGCAGTTCCCCGAAGGGCTGACACCGGCTGCGCCTCAGCAGCCAGACAACCTCCCTCCCTCTGGTCGGGCACTGCAAGCACACAGCCACTTGTGTCCCCTGTGTCCCTGGAGGCCGCAGCGCGTTTTGGGTTTTGGCGCGGACGGGCCCCTCTCGGCTTCCGTAGTCCATTTGCCCCCGGAGCCTGCCAGACCCCTGGCCCCAGGGGCGGGCCCTGCTGAGTCCCCGAGCGCCTCCTGAGTTCCTGCCACCACCCTTGGGCCGGGATGAGGTGCCACTTGTGCGTAGAAGCCCTGCACACAGGCAAGAAGCCCCCAGGCCCGCGGGCGCGCCCGACCCTGGAGCCCCTGGCTGGCTGCAGCCACAGGGAACGGGGGTTCAGAGATGGCAGCCCCCATTCACCAAGCCTCCACGGGCAGTTCCCCGAAGGGCTGACACCGGCTGCGCCTCAGCAGCCAGACAACCTCCCTCCTCTGGTCGGCACTGCAAGCCACACAGCCACTCGTGTCCCCTGTGTCCCTGGAGGCCGCAGCGCATTTTGGGTTTTGGCGCGGACGGGCCCCTCTCGCTTCCGTAGTCCATTTGCCCCCGGAGCCTGCCAGACCCCTGGCCCCAGGGGCGGGCCCTGCTGAGTCCCGAGCGCCTCCTGGGTTCCTGCCACCACCCTTGGGCCGGGATGAGGTGCCACCTTGTGCGTAGAAGCCCTGCACACAGGCAAGAAGCCCCCCAGGCCCGACCCTGGAGCCCCCTGGCTGGCTGCAGCCACAGGGAACGGGGTTCTGAGTTGGCAGCCCCATTCCGAAGCATCCACGGCAGTTCCCCGAAGGGCTGACACCGGCTGCGCCTCAGCAGCCAGACAACCTCCCTCCCTCTGGTCGGGCACTGCAAGCCACACAGCCACTTGTGTCCCCTGTGTCCCTGGAGGCCGCAGCGCGTTTTGGGTTTTGGCGCGGACGGGCCCCTCTCGGCTTCCGTAGTCCATTTGCCCCGGAGCCTGCCAGACCCCTGGCCCCAGGGGCGGGCCCTGCTGAGTCCCGAGCGCCTCCTGGGTTCCTGCCACCACCCTTGGGCCGGGATGAGGTGCCACCTTGTGCGTAGAAGCCCTGCACACAGGCAAGAAGCCCCCCAGGCCCATGGGCGCGCCCGACCCTGGAGCCCCTGGCTGGCTGCAGCCACAGGGAACGGGGTTCTGAGTTGGCAGCCCCCATTCCCAAGCCTCCATGGGCAGTTCCCCGAAGGGCTGACACCGCTGCGCCTCAGCAGCCAGACAACCTCCCTCCCTCTGGTCGGGCACTGTAAGCCACACAGCCACTTGTGTCCCCTGTGTCCCTGGAGGCCGCAGCGCGTTTTGGGTTTTGGCGCGGACGGGCCCCTCTCGGCTTCCGTAGTCCATTTGCCCCGGAGCCTGCCAGACCCCTGGCCCCAGGGGTGGGCCCTGCTGAGTCCCCGAGCGCCTCCTGGGTTCCTGCCACCACCCTTGGGCCGGGATGAGGTGCCACCTTGTGCGTAGAAGCCCTGCACACAGGCAAGAAGCCCCCCAGGCCCGCGGGCGCGCCCGACCCTGGAGCCCCCTGGCTGGCTGCAGCCACAGGGAACGGGGGTTCTGAGTTGGCAGCCCCCATTCCCGAAGCATCCACGGGCAGTTCCCCGAAGGGCTGACACCGGCTGCGCCTCAGCAGCCAGACAACCTCCCTCCCTCTGGTCGGGCACTGCAAGCCACACAGCCACTTGTGTCCCCTGTGTCCCTGGAGGCCGCAGCGCGTTTTGGGTTTTGGCGCGGACGGGCCCCTCTAGGCTTCCGTAGTCCATTTGCCCCGGAGCCTGCCAGACCCCTGGCCCCAGGGGTGGGCCCTGCTGAGTCCCGAGCGCCTCCTGGTTCTTGCCACCACCCTTGGGCCGGGATGAGTTGCCACCTTGTGCGTAGAAGCCCTGCACACAGGCAAGAAGCCCCCCAGGCCCGCGGGCGCGCCCGACCCTGGAGCCCCCTGGCTGGCTGCAGCCACAGGGAACGGGGGTTCTGAGTTGGCAGCCCCCATTCCCGAAGCATCCATGGGCAGTTCCCCGAAGGGCTGACACCGGCTGCGCCTCAGCAGCCAGACAACCTCCCTCCTCTGGTCGGGCACTGCAAGCCACACAGCCAGTTGTGTCCCCTGTGTCCCTCGAGGCCGCAGCGCGTTTTGTGTTTTGGCGAGGACGGGCCCCTCTCGGCTTCCGTAGTCCATTAGCCCCCGGAGCCTGCCAGACCCCTGGCCCAGGGGCGGGCCCTGCTGAGTCCCCGAGCGCCTCCTGAGTTCCTGCCACCACCCTTGGGCCGGGATGAGGTGCCACCTTGTGCGTAGAAGCCGTGCACACAGGCAAGAAGCCCCCCAGGCCGCGGGCGCGCCCGACCCTGGAGCCCCCTGGCTGGCTGCAGCCACAGGGAACGGGGTTCTGAGTTGGCAGCCCCCATTCCGAAGCATCCACGGGCAGTTCCCCGAAGGGCTGACACCGGCTGCGCCTCAGCAGCCAGACAACCTCCCTCCCTCTGGTCGGGCACTGCAAGCCACACAGCCACTTGTGTCCCTGTGTCCCTGGAGCCGCAGCGCGTTTTGGGTTTTGGCGCAGACGGGCCCCTCTCGGCTTCCGTAGTCCATTTGCCCTGGAGCCTGCAGACCCCTGGCCCTAGGGGCGGGCCCTCCTGAGTCCCCGAGCGCCTCCTGGGTTCCTGCCACCACCCTTGGGCCGGGATGAGGTGCCACCTTGTGCGTAGAAGCCCTGCACACAGGCAAGAAGCCCCCCAGGCCCATGGGCGCGCCCGACCCTGGAGCCCCCTGGTTGGCTGCAGCCACAGGGAACGGGGGTTCTGAGTTGGCAGCCCCCATTCCCGAAGCATCCACGGGCAGTTCCCCGAAGGGCTGACACCGGCTGCGCCTCAGCAGCCAGACAACCTCCCTCCCTCTGGTCGGGCACTGCAAGCCACACAGCCACTCGTGTCCCCTGTGTCCCTGGATGCCGCAGTGCGTTTTCGGTTTTGGCGCGGACGGGCCCCTCTCGGCTTCCGTAGTCCATTTGCCCCGGAGCCTGCCAGACCCCTGGCCCCAGGGGCGGGCCCTGCTGAGTTCCCCAGCGCCTCCTGGGTTCCTGCCACCACCCTTGGGCCGGGATGAGGTGCCACCTTGTGCGTAGAAACCCTGCACACAGGCAAGAAGCCCCCCAGCCCCGACCCTGGAGCCCCCTGGCTGACTGCAGCCACAGGGAACGGGGGTTCTGAGTTGGCAGCCCCCATTCAGAAGCATCCACGGGCAGTTCCCCGAAGGGCTGACACCGGCTGCGCCTCAGCAGCCAGACAACCTCCCTCCCTCTGGTCGGGCACTGCAAGCCACACAGCCACTTGTGTCCCCTGTGTCCCTGGAGGCCGCAGCGCGTTTTGGGTTTCGGCGCGGACGGGCCCCTCTCGGCTTCCGTAGTCCATTTGCCCCGGAGCCTGCCAGACCCCTGGCCCCAGGGGCGGGCCCTGCTGAGTCCCCGAGCGCCTCCTGGGTTCCTGCCACCACCCTTGGGCCGGGATGAGGTGCCACCTTGTGCGTAGAAGCACTGCACACAGGCAAGAAGCCCCCCAGGCCCGCGGGCGCGCCCGACCCTGGAGCCCCCTGGCTTGCTGCAGCCACAGGGAACGGGGGTTCTGAGTTGGCAGCCCCCATTCCGAAGCCTCCACGGGCAGTTCCCGAAGGGCTGACACCGGCTGCGCCTCAGCAGCCAGACAACCTCCCTCCCTCTGGTCGGGCACTGCAAGCCACACAGCCACTTGTGTCCCCTGTGTCCTGGAGGCCGCAGCGCGTTTTGGGTTTTGGCGCGGACGGGCCCCTCTCGGCTTCCGTAGTCCATTTGCCCCGGAGCCTGCCAGACCCCTGGCCCCAGGGGCGGCCCCTGCTGAGTCCCCGAGCGCCTCCTGAGTTCCTGCCACCACCCTTGGGCCGGGATGAGGTGCCACCTTGTGCGTAGAAGCCCTGCACACAGGCAAGAAGCCCCCAGGCCCGACCCTGGAGCCCCCTGGCTGGCTGCAGCCACAGGGAACGGGGGTTCTGAGTTGGCAGCCCCCATTCCCGAAGCATCCACGGGCAGTTCCCCGAAGGGCTGACACCGGCTGCGCCTCAGCAGCCAGACAACCTCCCTCCCTCTGGTCGGGCACTGCAAGCCACACAGCCACTTGTGTCCCCTGTGTCCCTGGAGGCCGCAGCGCGTTTTGGGTTTTGGCGCGGACGGGCCCTCTCGGCTTCCGTAGTCCATTTGCCCCCGGAGCCTGCCAGACCCCTGGCCCCAGGGGCGGGCCCTGCTGAGTCCCGAGCGCCTCCTGAGTTCCTGCCACCACCCTTGGGCCGGGATGAGGTGCCACCTTGTGCGTAGAAGCCCTGCACACAGGCAAGAAGCCCCCCAGGCCCGCGGGCGCGCCCGACCCTGGAGCCCCCTGGCTGGCTGCAGCCACAGGGAACGGGGGTTCAGAGATGGCAGCCCCCATTCACCAAGCCTCCATGGGCAGTTCCCCGAAGGGCTGACACCGGCTGCGCCTCAGCAGCCAGACAACTCCTCCCTCTCTGGTCGGCACTGCAAGCCACACAGCCACTTGTGTCCCCTGTGTCCCTGGAGGCCGCAGTGCGTTTTGGGTTTGGCGCCGACGGGCCCCTCTCGGCTTCCGTAGTCCATTTGCCCCGGAGCCTGCCAGACCCCTGGCCACAGGGGCGGGCCCTGCTGAGTCCCCGAGCGCCTCCTGGTTCCTGCCACCACCCTTGGGCCGGGATGAGGTGCCACCTTGTGCGTAGAAGCCCTGCACACAGGCAAGAAGCCCCCCAGGCCCGACCCTGGAGCCCCCTGGCTGGCTGCAGCCACAGGGAATGGGGTTCTGAGTTGGCAGCCCCCATTCCCGAAGCATCCATGGGCAGTTCCCCGAAGGGCTGACACCGGCTGCGCCTCAGCAGCCAGACAACCTCCCTCCCTCTGGTCGGGCACTGCAAGCCACACAGCCACTTGTGTCCCCTGTGTCCCTGGAGGCCGCAGCGCGTTTTGGGTTTTGCGCGGACGGGCCCCTCTCGGCTTCCGTAGTCCATTTGCCCCCGGAGCCTGCCAGACCCCTGGCCCCAGGGGCGGGCCCTGCTGAGTCCCCGAGCGCCTCCTGAGTTCCTGCCACCACCCTTGGGCCGGGATGAGGTGCCACCTTGTGCGTAGAAGCCGTGCACACAGGCAAGAAGCCCCCCAGGCCCGCGGGCGCGCCCGACCCTGGAGCCCCCTGGCTGGCTGCAGCCACAGGGAACGGGGGTTCTGAGTTGCAGCCCCCATTCCCGAAGCATCCACGGGCAGTTCCCCGAAGGGCTGACACCGGCTGCGCCTCAGCAGCCAGACAACCTCCCTCCCTCTGGTCGGGCACTGCAAGCCACACAGCCACTTGTGTCCCCTGTGTCCCTGGAGGCCGCAGCGCGTTTGGGTTTTGGCGCAGACGGGCCCCTCTCGGCTTCCGTAGTCCATTTGCCCTGGAGCCTGCCAGACCCCTGGCCCTAGGGGCGGGCCCTCCTGAGTCCCCGAGCGCCTCCTGGGTTCCTGCCACCACCCTTGGGCCGGGATGAGTGCACCTTGTGCGTAGAAGCCCTGCACACAGGCAAGAAGCCCCCCAGGCCCATGGGCGCGCCCGACCCTGGAGCCCCCTGGTTGGCTGCAGCCACAGGGAACGGGGGTTCTGAGTTGGCAGCCCCCATTCCCGAAGCATCCACGGGCAGTTCCCCGAAGGGCTGACACGGCTGCGCCTCAGCAGCCAGACAACCTCCCTCCCTCTGGTCGGGCACTGCAAGCCACACAGCCACTCGTGTCCCCTGTGTCCCTGGATGCCGCAGTGCGTTTTCGGTTTTGGCGCGGACGGGCCCCTCTCGGCTTCCGTAGTCCATTTGCCCCGGAGCTGCCAGACCCCTGGCCCCAGGGGCGGGCCCCTGCTGAGTTCCCCAGCGCCTCCTGGGTTCCTGCCACCACCCTTGGGCCGGGATGAGGTGCCACCTTGTGCGTAGAAACCCTGCACACAGGCAAGAAGCCCCCAGCCCCGACCCTGGAGCCCCTGGCTGACTGCAGCCACAGGGAACGGGGGTTCTGAGTTGGCAGCCCCCATTCAGAAGCATCCACGGGCAGTTCCCCGAAGGGCTGACACCGGCTGCGCCTCAGCAGCCAGACAACCTCCCTCCCTCTGGTCGGGCACTGCAAGCCACACAGCCACTTGTGTCCCCTGTGTCCCTGGAGGCCGCAGCGCGTTTTGGGTTTCGGCGCGGACGGGCCCCTCTCGGCTTCCGTAGTCCATTTGCCCCCGGAGCCTGCCAGACCCCTGGCCCCAGGGGCGGGCCCTGCTGAGTCCCCGAGCGCCTCCTGGTTCCTGCCACCACCCTTGGCCGGGATGAGGTGCCACCTTGTGCGTAGAAGCACTGCACACAGGCAAGAAGCCCCCCAGGCCCGCGGGCGCGCCCGACCCTGGAGCCCCCTGGCTTGCTGCAGCCACAGGGAACGGGGGTTCTGAGTGGCAGCCCCCATTCCGAAGCCTCCACGGGCAGTTCCCCGAAGGGCTGACACCGGCTGCGCCTCAGCAGCCAGACAACCTCCCTCCCTCTGGTCGGGCACTGCAAGCCACACAGCCACTTGTGTCCCCTGTGTCCCTGGAGGCCGCAGCGCGTTTTGGGTTTTGGCGCGGACGGGCCCCTCTCGGCTTCCGTAGTCCATTTGCCCCGGAGCCTGCCAGACCCCTGGCCCCAGGGGCGGGCCCTGCTGAGTCCCCGAGCGCCTCCTGAGTTCCTGCCACCACCCTTGGGCCGGGATGAGGTGCCACCTTGTGCGTAGAAGCCCTGCACACAGGCAAGAAGCCCCCCAGGCCCGACCCTGGAGCCCCCTGGCTGGCTGCAGCCACAGGGAACGGGGGTTCTGAGTTGGCAGCCCCCATTCCGAAGCATCCACGGGCAGTTCCCCGAAGGGCTGACACCGGCTGCGCCTCAGCAGCCAGACAACCTCCCTCCCTCTGGTCGGGCACTGCAAGCCACACAGCCACTTGTGTCCCCTGTGTCCCTGGAGGCCGCAGCGCGTTTTGGGTTTTGGCGCGGACGGGCCCCTCTCGGCTTCCGTAGTCCATTTGCCCCCGGAGCCTGCCAGACCCCTGGCCCCAGGGGCGGGCCCTGCTGAGTCCCCGAGCGCCTCCTGAGTTCCTGCCACCACCCTTGGGCCGGGATGAGGTGCCACCTTGTGCGTAGAAGCCCTGCACACAGGCAAGAAGCCCCCCAGGCCCGCGGGCGCGCCCGACCCTGGAGCCCCCTGGCTGGCTGCAGCCACAGGGAACGGGGGTTCAGAGATGGCAGCCCCCATTCACCAAGCCTCCATGGGCAGTTCCCCGAAGGGCTGACACCGGCTGCGCCTCAGCAGCCAGACAACCTCCCTCCCTCTGGTCGGGCACTGCAAGCCACACAGCCACTTGTGTCCCCTGTGTCCCTGGAGGCCGCAGCGCGTTTTGGGTTTTGGCGCCGACGGGCCCCTCTCGGCTTCCGTAGTCCATTTGCCCCGGAGCCTGCCAGACCCCTGGCCACAGGGGCGGGCCCTGCTGAGTCCCCGAGCGCCTCCTGGGTTCCTGCCACCACCCTTTGGCCGGGATGAGGTGCCACCTTGTGCGTAGAAGCCCTGCACACAGGCAAGAAGCCCCCCAGGCCCGACCCTGGAGCCCCCTGGCTGGCTGCAGCCACAGGGAACGGGGGTTCTGAGTTGGCAGCCCCCATTCCCGAAGCATCCACGGGCAGTTCCCCGAAGGGCTGACACCGGCTGCGCCTCAGCAGCCAGACAACCTCCCTCCCTCTGGTCGGGCACTGCAAGCCACACAGCCACTTGTGTCCCCTGTGTCCCTGGAGGCCGCAGCGCGTTTTGGGTTTTGGCGCGGACGGGCCCCTCTCGGCTTCCGTAGTCCATTTGCCCCCGGAGCCTGCCAGACCCCTGGCCCCAGGGGCGGGCCCTGCTGAGTCCCCGAGCGCCTCCTGAGTTCCTGCCACCACCCTTGGGCCGGGATGAGGTGCCACCTTGTGCGTAGAAGCCCTGCACACAGGCAAGAAGCCCCCCAGGCCCGCGGGCGCGCCCGACCCTGGAGCCCCCTGGCTGGCTGCAGCCACAGGGAACGGGGCTTCTGAGTTGGCAGCCCCCATTCACGAAGCATCCACGGGCAGTTCCCCGAAGGGCTGACACCGGCTGCGCCTCAGCAGCCAGACAAACTCCCTCCCTCTGGTCGGGCACTGCAAGCCACACAGCCACTTGTGTGCCCTGTGTCCCTGGAGGCCGCAGCGCGTTTTGGGTTTTGGCGCGGACGGGCCCCTCTCGGCTTCCGTAGTCCATTTACCCCCGGAGCCTGCCAGACCCCTGGCCCCAGGGGCTTGCCCTGCTGAGTCCCCGAGCACCTCCTGGGTTCCTGCCACCACCCTTGGGCCGGGATGAGGTGCCACCTTGTGCGTAGAAGCCCTGCACACAGGCAAGAAGCCCCCCAGGCCCGCGGGCGCGCCCGACCCTTGAGCCCCCTGGCTGGCTGCAGCCATAGGGAACGGGGGTTCTGAGTTGGCAGCCCCCATTCCCGAAGCATCCACGGGCAGTTCCCCGAAGGGCTGACACCGGCTGCGCCTCAGCAGCCAGACAACCTCCCTCCCTCTGGTCGGGCACTGCAAGCCACACAGCCACTTGTGTCCCCTGTGTCCCTGGAGGCCGCAGCGCGTTTTGGGTTTTGGCGCGGACGGGCCCCTCTCGGCTTCCGTAGTCCATTTGCCCCGGAGCCTGCCAGACCCCTGGCCCCAGTGGCGGGCCCTGCTGAGTCCCCGAGCGCCTCCTGGGTTCCTGCCACCACCCTTGGTCCGGGATGAGGTGCCACCTTGTGCGTAGAAGCCCTGCACACAGGCAAGAAGCCCCCCAGGCCCATGGGCGCGCCCGACCCTGGAGCCCCCTGGCTGGCTGCAGCCACAGGGAACGGGGGTTCTGAGTTGGCAGCCCCCATTCCCAAGCCTCCATGGGCAGTTCCCCGAAGGGCTGACACCGGCTGCGCCTCAGCAGCCAGACAACCTCCCTCCCTCTGGTCGGGCACTGTAAGCCACACAGCCACTTGTGTCCCCTGTGTCCCTGGAGGCCGCAGCGCGTTTTGGGTTTTGGCGCGGACGGGCCCCTCTCGGCTTCCGTAGTCCATTTGCCCCGGAGCCTGCCAGACCCCTGGCCCCAGGGGTGGGCCCTGCTGAGTCCCCGAGCGCCTCCTGGGTTCCTGCCACCACCCTTGGGCCGGGATGAGGTGCCACCTTGTGCGTAGAAGCCCTGCACACAGGCAAGAAGCCCCCCAGGCCCGCGGGCGCGCCCGACCCTGGAGCCCCCTGGCTGGCTGCAGCCACAGGGAACGGGGGTTTTGAGTTGGCAGCCCCCATTCCCGAAGCATCCACGGGCAGTTCCCCGAAGGGCTGACACCGGCTGCGCCTCAGCAGCCAGACAACCTCCCTCCCTCTGGTCGGGCACTGCAAGCCACACAGCCACTTGTGTCCCCTGTGTCCCTGGAGGCTGCAGCGCGTTTTGGGTTTTGGCGCGGACGGGCCCCTCTCGGCTTCCGTAGTCCATTTGCCCCGGAGCCTGCCAGACCCCTGGCCCCAGGGGCGGGCCCTGCTGAGTCCCCGAGCGCCTCCTGAGTTCCTGCCACCACCCTTGGGCCGGGATGAGGTGCCACCTTGTGCGTAGAAGCCCTGCACACAGGCAAGAAGCCCCCCAGGCCCGACCCTGGAGCCCCCTGGCTGGCTGCAGCCACAGGGAACGGGGGTTCTGAGTTGGCAGCCCCCATTCCCGAAGCATCCACGGGCAGTTCCCCGAAGGGCTGACACCGGCTGCGCCTCAGCAGCCAGACAACCTCCCTCCCTCTGGTCGGGCACTGCAAGCCACACAGCCACTTGTGTCCCCTGTGTCCCTGGAGGCCGCAGCGCGTTTTGGGTTTTGGCGCGGACGGGCCCCTCTCGGCTTCCGTAGTCCATTTGCCCCCGGAGCCTGCCAGACCCCTGGCCCCAGGGGCGGGCCCTGCTGAGTCCCCGAGCGCCTCCTGAGTTCCTGCCACCACCCTTGGGCCGGGATGAGGTGCCACCTTGTGCGTAGAAGCCCTGCACACAGGCAAGAAGCCTCCCAGGCCCGCGGGCGCGCCTGACCCTGGAGCCCCCTGGCTGGCTGCAGCCACAGGGAACGGGGGTTCAGAGATGGCAGCCCCCATTCACCAAGCCTCCACGGGCAGTTCCCCGAAGGGCTGACACCGGCTGCGCCTCAGCAGCCAGACAACCTCCCTCCCTCTGGTCGGGCACTGCAAGCCACACAGCCACTCGTGTCCCCTGTGTCCCTGGAGGCCGCAGCGCGTTTTGGGTTTTGGCGCGGACGGGCCCCTCTCGGCTTCCGTAGTCCATTTGCCCCCGGAGCCTGCCAGACCCCTGGCCCCAGGGGCGGGCCCTGCTGAGTCCCCGAGCGCCTCCTGGGTTCCTGCCACCACCCTTGGGCCGGGATGAGGTGCCACCTTGTGCGTAGAAGCCCTGCACACAGGCAAGAAGCCCCCCAGGCCCGACCCTGGAGCCCCCTGGCTGGCTGCAGCCACAGGGAACGGGGGTTCTGAGTTGGCAGCCCCCATTCCCGAAGCATCCACGGGCAGTTCCCCGAAGGGCTGACACCGGCTGCGCCTCAGCAGCCAGACAACCTCCCTCCCTCTGGTCGGGCACTGCAAGCCACACAGCCACTTGTGTCCCCTGTGTCCCTGGAGGCCGCAGCGCGTTTTGGGTTTTGGCGCGGACGGGCCCCTCTCGGCTTCCGTAGTCCATTTGCCCCGGAGCCTGCCAGACCCCTGGCCCCAGGGGCGGGCCCTGCTGAGTCCCCGAGCGCCTCCTGGGTTCCTGCCACCACCCTTGGGCCGGGATGAGGTGCCACCTTGTGCGTAGAAGCCCTGCACACAGGCAAGAAGCCCCCCAGGCCCATGGGCGCGCCCGACCCTGGAGCCCCCTGGCTGGCTGCAGCCACAGGGAACGGGGGTTCTGAGTTGGCAGCCCCCATTCCCAAGCCTCCATGGGCAGTTCCCCGAAGGGCTGACACCGGCTGCGCCTCAGCAGCCAGACAACCTCCCTCCCTCTGGTCGGGCACTGTAAGCCACACAGCCACTTGTGTCCCCTGTGTCCCTGGAGGCCGCAGCGCGTTTTGGGTTTTGGCGCGGACGGGCCCCTCTCGGCTTCCGTAGTCCATTTGCCCCGGAGCCTGCCAGACCCCTGGCCCCAGGGGTGGGCCCTGCTGAGTCCCCGAGCGCCTCCTGGGTTCCTGCCACCACCCTTGGGCCGGGATGAGGTGCCACCTTGTGCGTAGAAGCCCTGCACACAGGCAAGAAGCCCCCCAGGCCCGCGGGCGCGCCCGACCCTGGAGCCCCCTGGCTGGCTGCAGCCACAGGGAACGGGGGTTCTGAGTTGGCAGCCCCCATTCCCGAAGCATCCACGGGCAGTTCCCCGAAGGGCTGACACCGGCTGCGCCTCAGCAGCCAGACAACCTCCCTCCCTCTGGTCGGGCACTGCAAGCCACACAGCCACTTGTGTCCCCTGTGTCCCTGGAGGCCGCAGCGCGTTTTGGGTTTTGGCGCGGACGGGCCCCTCTAGGCTTCCGTAGTCCATTTGCCCCGGAGCCTGCCAGACCCCTGGCCCCAGGGGCGGGCCCTGCTGAGTCCCCGAGCGCCTCCTGGGTTCTTGCCACCACCCTTGGGCCGGGATGAGTTGCCACCTTGTGCGTAGAAGCCCTGCACACAGGCAAGAAGCCCCCCAGGCCCGCGGGCGCGCCCGACCCTGGAGCCCCCTGGCTGGCTGCAGCCACAGGGAACGGGGGTTCTGAGTTGGCAGCCCCCATTCCCGAAGCATCCATGGGCAGTTCCCCGAAGGGCTGACACCGGCTGCGCCTCAGCAGCCAGACAACCTCCCTCCCTCTGGTCGGGCACTGCAAGCCACACAGCCAGTTGTGTCCCCTGTGTCCCTCGAGGCCGCAGCGCGTTTTGTGTTTTGGCGAGGACGGGCCCCTCTCGGCTTCCGTAGTCCATTAGCCCCCGGAGCCTGCCAGACCCCTGGCCCCAGGGGCGGGCCCTGCTGAGTCCCCGAGCGCCTCCTGAGTTCCTGCCACCACCCTTGGGCCGGGATGAGGTGCCACCTTGTGCGTAGAAGCCGTGCACACAGGCAAGAAGCCCCCCAGGCCCGCGGGCGCGCCCGACCCTGGAGCCCCCTGGCTGGCTGCAGCCACAGGGAACGGGGGTTCTGAGTTGGCAGCCCCCATTCCCGAAGCATCCACGGGCAGTTCCCCGAAGGGCTGACACCGGCTGCGCCTCAGCAGCCAGACAACCTCCCTCCCTCTGGTCGGGCACTGCAAGCCACACAGCCACTTGTGTCCCCTGTGTCCCTGGAGGCCGCAGCGCGTTTTGGGTTTTGGCGCAGACGGGCCCCTCTCGGCTTCCGTAGTCCATTTGCCCTGGAGCCTGCCAGACCCCTGGCCCTAGGGGCGGGCCCTCCTGAGTCCCCGAGCGCCTCCTGGGTTCCTGCCACCACCCTTGGGCCGGGATGAGGTGCCACCTTGTGCGTAGACGCCCTGCACACAGGCAAGAAGCCCCCCAGGCCCATGGGCGCGCCCGACCCTGGAGCCCCCTGGTTGGCTGCAGCCACAGGGAACGGGGGTTCTGAGTTGGCAGCCCCCATTCCCGAAGCATCCACGGGCAGTTCCCCGAAGGGCTGACACCGGCTGCGCCTCAGCAGCCAGACAACCTCCCTCCCTCTGGTCGGGCACTGCAAGCCACACAGCCACTCGTGTCCCCTGTGTCCCTGGATGCCGCAGTGCGTTTTCGGTTTTGGCGCGGACGGGCCCCTCTCGGCTTCCGTAGTCCATTTGCCCCGGAGCCTGCCAGACCCCTGGCCCCAGGGGCGGGCCCTGCTGAGTTCCCCAGCGCCTCCTGGGTTCCTGCCACCACCCTTGGGCCGGGATGAGGTGCCACCTTGTGCGTAGAAACCCTGCACACAGGCAAGAAGCCCCCCAGCCCCGACCCTGGAGCCCCCTGGCTGACTGCATCCACAGGGAACGGGGGTTCTGAGTTGGCAGCCCCCATTCAGAAGCATCCACGGGCAGTTCCCCGAAGGGCTGACACCGGCTGCGCCTCAGCAGCCAGACAACCTCCCTCCCTCTGGTCGGGCACTGCAAGCCACACAGCCACTTGTGTCCCCTGTGTCCCTGGAGGCCGCAGCGCGTTTTGGGTTTCGGCGCGGACGGGCCCCTCTCGGCTTCCGTAGTCCATTTGCCCCCGGAGCCTGCCAGACCCCTGGCCCCAGGGGCGGGCCCTGCTGAGTCCCCGAGCGCCTCCTGGGTTCCTGCCACCACCCTTGGGCCGGGATGAGGTGCCACCTTGTGCGTAGAAGCACTGCACACAGGCAAGAAGCCCCCCAGGCCCGCGGGCGCGCCCGACCCTGGAGCCCCCTGGCTGGCTGCAGCCACAGGGAACGGGGGTTCTGAGTTGGCAGCCCCCATTCCCGAAGCATCCACGGGCAGTTCCCCGAAGGGCTGACACCGGCTGCGCCTCAGCAGCCAGACAACCTCCCTCCCTCTGGTCGGGCACTGCAAGCCACACAGCCACTCGTGTCCCCTGTGTCCCTGGAGGCCGCAGCGCGTTTTGAGTTTTGGCGCGGACGGGCCCCTCTCGGCTTCCGTAGTCCATTTGCCCCCGGAGCCTGCCAGACCCCTGGCCCCAGGGGCGGGCCCTGCTGAGTTCCCGAGCGCCTCCTGGGTTCCTGCCACCACCCTTGGGCCGGGATGAGGTGCCACCTTGTGCGTAGAAGCCCTGCACACAGGCAAGAAGCCCCCCAGGCCCGCGGGCGCGCCCGACCCTGGAGCCCCCTGGCTGGCTGCAGCCACAGGGAACGGGGGTTCAGAGATGGCAGCCCCCATTCACCAAGCCTCCATGGGCAGTTCCCGAAGGGCTGACACCGGCTGCGCCTCAGCAGCCAGACAACCTCCCACCCTCTGGTCGGGCACTGCAAGCCACACAGCCACTTGTGTCCCCTGTGTCCCTCGAGGCCGCAGCGCGTTTTGTGTTTTGGGGAGGACGGGCCCCTCTCGGCTTCCGTAGTCCATTTGCCCCCGGAGCCTGCCAGACCCCTGGCCCCAGGGGCGGGCCCTGCTGAGTCCCCGAGCGCCTCCTGAGTTCCTGCCACCACCCTTGGGCCGGGATGAGGTGCCACCTTGTGCGTAGAAGCCCTGCACACAGGCAAGAAGCCCCCCAGGCCCGCGGGCGCGCCCGACCCTGGAGCCCCCTGGCTGGCTGCAGCCACAGGGAACGGGGCTTCTGAGTTGGCAGCCCCCATTCACGAAGCATCCACGGGCAGTTCCCCGAAGGGCTGACACCGGCTGCGCCTCAGCAGCCAGACAAACTCCCTCCCTCTGGTCGGGCACTGCAAGCCACACAGCCACTTGTGTCCCCTGTGTCCCTGGAGGCCGCAGCGCGTTTTGGGTTTTGGCGCGGACGGGCCCCTCTAGGCTTCCGTAGTCCATTTGCCCCGGAGCCTGCCAGACCCCTGGCCCCAGGGGTGGGCCCTGCTGAGTCCCCGAGCGCCTCCTGGGTTCTTGCCACCACCCTTGGGCCGGGATGAGTTGCCACCTTGTGCGTAGAAGCCCTGCACACAGGCAAGAAGCCCCCCAGGCCCGCGGGCGCGCCCGACCCTGGAGCCCCCTGGCTGGCTGCAGCCACAGGGAACGGGGGTTCTGAGTTGGCAGCCCCCATTCCCGAAGCATCCATGGGCAGTTCCCCGAAGGGCTGACACCGGCTGCGCCTCAGCAGCCAGACAACCTCCCTCCCTCTGGTCGGGCACTGCAAGCCACACAGCCAGTTGTGTCCCCTGTGTCCCTCGAGGCCGCAGCGCGTTTTGTGTTTTGGCGAGGACGGGCCCCTCTCGGCTTCCGTAGTCCATTAGCCCCCGGAGCCTGCCAGACCCCTGGCCCCAGGGGCGGGCCCTGCTGAGTCCCCGAGCGCCTCCTGAGTTCCTGCCACCACCCTTGGGCCGGGATGAGGTGCCACCTTGTGCGTAGAAGCCGTGCACACAGGCAAGAAGCCCCCCAGGCCCGCGGGCGCGCCCGACCCTGGAGCCCCCTGGCTGGCTGCAGCCACAGGGAACGGGGGTTCTGAGTTGGCAGCCCCCATTCCCGAAGCATCCACGGGCAGTTCCCCGAAGGGCTGACACCGGCTGCGCCTCAGCAGCCAGACAACCTCCCTCCCTCTGGTCGGGCACTGCAAGCCACACAGCCACTTGTGTCCCCTGTGTCCCTGGAGGCCGCAGCGCGTTTTGGGTTTTGGCGCAGACGGGCCCCTCTCGGCTTCCGTAGTCCATTTGCCCTGGAGCCTGCCAGACCCCTGGCCCTAGGGGCGGGCCCTCCTGAGTCCCCGAGCGCCTCCTGGGTTCCTGCCACCACCCTTGGGCCGGGATGAGGTGCCACCTTGTGCGTAGACGCCCTGCACACAGGCAAGAAGCCCCCCAGGCCCATGGGCGCGCCCGACCCTGGAGCCCCCTGGTTGGCTGCAGCCACAGGGAACGGGGGTTCTGAGTTGGCAGCCCCCATTCCCGAAGCCACCACGGGCAGTTCCCCGAAGGGCTGACACCGGCTGCGCCTCAGCAGCCAGACAACCTCCCTCCCTCTGGTCGGGCACTGCAAGCCACACAGCCACTCGTGTCCCCTGTGTCCCTGGATGCCGCAGTGCGTTTTCGGTTTTGGCGCGGACGGGCCCCTCTCGGCTTCCGTAGTCCATTTGCCCCGGAGCCTGCCAGACCCCTGGCCCCAGGGGCGGGCCCTGCTGAGTTCCCCAGCGCCTCCTGGGTTCCTGCCACCACCCTTGGGCCGGGATGAGGTGCCACCTTGTGCGTAGAAACCCTGCACACAGGCAAGAAGCCCCCCAGCCCCGACCCTGGAGCCCCCTGGCTGACTGCAGCCACAGGGAACGGGGGTTCTGAGTTGGCAGCCCCCATTCAGAAGCATCCACGGGCAGTTCCCCGAAGGGCTGACACCGGCTGCGCCTCAGCAGCCAGACAACCTCCCTCCCTCTGGTCGGGCACTGCAAGCCACACAGCCACTTGTGTCCCCTGTGTCCCTGGAGGCCGCAGCGCGTTTTGGGTTTCGGCGCGGACGGGCCCCTCTCGGCTTCCGTAGTCCATTTGCCCCCGGAGCCTGCCAGACCCCTGGCCCCAGGGGCGGGCCCTGCTGAGTCCCCGAGCGCCTCCTGGGTTCCTGCCACCACCCTTGGGCCGGGATGAGGTGCCACCTTGTGCGTAGAAGCACTGCACACAGGCAAGAAGCCCCCCAGGCCCGCGGGCGCGCCCGACCCTGGAGCCCCCTGGCTGGCTGCAGCCACAGGGAACGGGGGTTCTGAGTTGGCAGCCCCCATTCCCGAAGCATCCACGGGCAGTTCCCCGAAGGGCTGACACCGGCTGCGCCTCAGCAGCCAGACAACCTCCCTCCCTCTGGTCGGGCACTGCAAGCCACACAGCCACTCGTGTCCCCTGTGTCCCTGGAGGCCGCAGCGCGTTTTGAGTTTTGGCGCGGACGGGCCCCTCTCGGCTTCCGTAGTCCATTTGCCCCCGGAGCCTGCCAGACCCCTGGCCGCAGGGGCGGGCCCTGCTGAGTTCCCGAGCGCCTCCTGGGTTCCTGCCACCACCCTTGGGCCGGGATGAGGTGCCACCTTGTGCGTAGAAGCCCTGCACACAGGCAAGAAGCCCCCCAGGCCCGCGGGCGCGCCCGACCCTGGAGCCCCCTGGCTGGCTGCAGCCACAAGGAACGGGGGTTCAGAGATGGCAGCCCCCATTCACCAAGCCTCCATGGGCAGTTCCCCGAAGGGCTGACACCGGCTGCGCCTCAGCAGCCAGACAACCTCCCACCCTCTGGTCGGGCACTGCAAGCCACACAGCCACTTGTGTCCCCTGTGTCCCTCGAGGCCGCAGCGCGTTTTGTGTTTTGGGGAGGACGGGCCCCTCTCGGCTTCCGTAGTCCATTTGCCCCCGGAGCCTGCCAGACCCCTGGCCCCAGGGGCGGGCCCTGCTGAGTCCCCGAGCGCCTCCTGAGTTCCTGCCACCACCCTTGGGCCGGGATGAGGTGCCACCTTGTGCGTAGAAGCCCTGCACACAGGCAAGAAGCCCCCCAGGCCCGCGGGCGCGCCCGACCCTGGAGCCCCCTGGCTGGCTGCAGCCACAGGGAACGGGGCTTCTGAGTTGGCAGCCCCCATTCACGAAGCATCCACGGGCAGTTCCCCGAAGGGCTGACACCGGCTGCGCCTCAGCAGCCAGACAAACTCCCTCCCTCTGGTCGGGCACTGCAAGCCACACAGCCACTTGTGTGCCCTGTGTCCCTGGAGGCCGCAGCGCGTTTTGGGTTTTGGCGCGGACGGGCCCCTCTCGGCTTCCGTAGTCCATTTACCCCCGGAGCCTGCCAGACCCCTGGCTTCAGGGGCTTGCCCTGCTGAGTCCCCGAGCACCTCCTGGGTTCCTGCCACCACCCTTGGGCCGGGATGAGGTGCCACCTTGTGCGTAGAAGCCCTGCACACAGGCAAGAAGCCCCCCAGGCCCGCGGGCGCGCCCGACCCTGGAGCCCCCTGGCTGTCTGCAGCCACAGGGAACGGGGGTTCTGAGTTGGCAGCCCCCATTCCCGAAGCATCCACGGGCAGTTCCCCGAAGGGCTGACACCGGCTGCGCCTCAGCAGCCAGACAACCTCCCTCCCTCTGGTCGGGCACTGCAAGCCACACAGCCACTTGTGTCCCCTGTGTCCCTGGAGGCCGCAGCGCGTTTTGGGTTTTGGCGCGGACGGGCCCCTCTCGGCTTCCGTAGTCCATTTGCCCCGGAGCCTGCCAGACCCCTGGCCCCAGTGGCGGGCCCTGCTGAGTCCCCGAGCGCCTCCTGGGTTCCTGCCACCACCCTTGGTCCGGGATGAGGTGCCACCTTGTGCGTAGAAGTCCTGCACACAGGCAAGAAGCCCCCCAGGCCCATGGGCGCGCCCGACCCTGGAGCCCCCTGGCTGGCTGCAGCCACAGGGAACGGGGGTTCTGAGTTGGCAGCCCCCATTCCCAAGCCTCCATGGGCAGTTCCCCGAAGGGCTGACACCGGCTGCGCCTCAGCAGCCAGACAACCTCCCTCCCTCTGGTCGGGCACTGTAAGCCACACAGCCACTTGTGTCCCCTGTGTCCCTGGAGGCCGCAGCGCGTTTTGGGTTTTGGCGCGGACGGGCCCCTCTCGGCTTCCGTAGTCCATTTGCCCCGGAGCCTGCCAGACCCCTGGCCCCAGGGGTGGGCCCTGCTGAGTCCCCGAGCGCCTCCTGGGTTCCTGCCACCACCCTTGGGCCGGGATGAGGTGCCACCTTGTGCGTAGAAGCCCTGCACACAGGCAAGAAGCCCCCCAGGCCCGCGGGCGCGCCCGACCCTGGAGCCCCCTGGCTGGCTGCAGCCACAGGGAACGGGGGTTCTGAGTTGGCAGCCCCCATTCCCGAAGCATCCACGGGCAGTTCCCCGAAGGGCTGACACCGGCTGCGCCTCAGCAGCCAGACAACCTCCCTCCCTCTGGTCGGGCACTGCAAGCCACACAGCCACTTGTGTCCCCTGTGTCCCTGGAGGCCGCAGCGCGTTTTGGGTTTTGGCGCGGACGGGCCCCTCTCGGCTTCCGTAGTCCATTTGCCCCCGGAGCCTGCCAGACCCCTGGCCACAGGGGCGGGCCCTGCTGAGTCCCCGAGCGCCTCCTGAGTTCCTGCCACCACCCTTGGGCCGGGATGAGGTGCCACCTTGTGCGTAGAAGCCCTGCACACAGGCAAGAAGCCCCCCAGGCCCGCGGGCGCGCCCGACCCTGGAGCCCCCTGGCTGGCTGCAGCCACAGGGAACGGGGGTTCAGAGATGGCAGCCCCCATTCACCAAGCCTCCATGGGCAGTTCCCCGAAGGGCTGACACCGGCTGCGCCTCAGCAGCCAGACAACCTCCCTCCCTCTGGTCGGGCACTGCAAGCCACACAGCCACTTGTGTCCCCTGTGTCCCTGGAGGCCGCAGTGCGTTTTGGGTTTTGGCGCGGACGGGCCCCTCTCGGCTTCCGTAGTCCATTTGCCCCGGAGCCTGCCAGACCCCTGGCCCCAGGGGCGGGCCCTGCTGAGTCCCCGAGCGCCTCCTGGGTTCCTGCCACCACCCTTGGGCCGGGATGAGGTGCCACCTTGTGCGTAGAAGCCCTGCACACAGGCAAGAAGCCCCCCAGGCCCGACCCTGGAGCCCCCTGGCTGGCTGCAGCCACAGGGAACGGGGGTTCTGAGTTGGCAGCCCCCATTCCCGAAGCATCCACGGGCAGTTCCCCGAAGGGCTGACACCGGCTGCGCCTCAGCAGCCAGACAACCTCCCTCCCTCTGGTCGGGCACTGCAAGCCACACAGCCACTTGTGTCCCCTGTGTCCCTGGAGGCCGCAGCGCGTTTTGGGTTTTGGCGCGGACGGGCCCCTCTCGGCTTCCGTAGTCCATTTGCCCCCGGAGCCTGCCAGACCCCTGGCCCCAGGGGCGGGCCCTGCTGAGTCCCCGAGCGCCTCCTGAGTTCCTGCCACCACCCTTGGGCCGGGATGAGGTGCCACCTTGTGCGTAGAAGCCCTGCACACAGGCAAGAAGCCCCCCAGGCCCGCGGGCGCGCCCGACCCTGGAACCCCCTGGCTGGCTGCAGCCACAGGGAACGGGGCTTCTGAGTTGGCAGCCCCCATTCACGAAGCATCCACGGGCAGTTCCCCGAAGGGCTGACACCGGCTGCGCCTCAGCAGCCAGACAAACTCCCTCCCTCTGGTCGGGCACTGCAAGCCACACAGCCACTTGTGTGCCCTGTGTCCCTGGAGGCCGCAGCGCGTTTTGGGTTTTGGCGCGGACGGGCCCCTCTCGGCTTCCGTAGTCCATTTACCCCCGGAGCCTGCCAGACCCCTGGCTTCAGGGGCTTGCCCTGCTGAGTCCCCGAGCACCTCCTGGGTTCCTGCCACCACCCTTGGGCCGGGATGAGGTGCTACCTTGTGCGTAGAAGCCCTGCACACAGGCAAGAAGCCCCCCAGGCCCGCGGGCGCGCCCGACCCTGGAGCCCCCTGGCTGGCTGCAGCCATAGGGAACGGGGGTTCTGAGTTGGCAGCCCCCATTCCCGAAGCATCCACGGGCAGTTCCCCGAAGGGCTGACACCGGCTGCGCCTCAGCAGCCAGACAACCTCCCTCCCTCTGGTCGGGCACTGCAAGCCACACAGCCACTTGTGTCCCCTGTGTCCCTGGAGGCCGCAGCGCGTTTTGGGTTTTGGCGCGGACGGGCCCCTCTCGGCTTCCGTAGTCCATTTGCCCCGGAGCCTGCCAGACCCCTGGCCCCAGGGGCGGGCCCTGCTGAGTCCCCGAGCGCCTCCTGGGTTCCTGCCACCACCCTTGGGCCGGGATGAGGTGCCACCTTGTGCGTAGAAGCCCTGCACACAGGCAAGAAGCCCCCCAGGCCCATGGGCGCGCCCGACCCTGGAGCCCCCTGGCTGGCTGCAGCCACAGGGAACGGGGGTTCTGAGTTGGCAGCCCCCATTCCCAAGCCTCCATGGGCAGTTCCCCGAAGGGCTGACACCGGCTGCGCCTCAGCAGCCAGACAACCTCCCTCCCTCTGGTCGGGCACTGTAAGCCACACAGCCACTTGTGTCCCCTGTGTCCCTGGAGGCCGCAGCACGTTTTGGGTTTTGGCGCGGACGGGCCCCTCTCGGCTTCCGTAGTCCATTTGCCCCGGAGCCTGCCAGACCCCTGGCCCCAGGGGTGGGCCCTGCTGAGTCCCCGAGCGCCTCCTGGGTTCCTGCCACCACCCTTGGGCCGGGATGAGGTGCCACCTTGTGCGTAGAAGCCCTGCACACAGGCAAGAAGCCCCCCAGGCCCGCGGGCGCGCCCGACCCTGGAGCCCCCTGGCTGGCTGCAGCCACAGGGAACGGGGGTTCTGAGTTGGCAGCCCCCATTCCCGAAGCATCCACGGGCAGTTCCCCGAAGGGCTGACACCGGCTGCGCCTCAGCAGCCAGACAACCTCCCTCCCTCTGGTCGGGCACTGCAAGCCACACAGCCACTTGTGTCCCCTGTGTCCCTGGAGGCCGCAGCGCGTTTTGGGTTTTGGCGCGGACGGGCCCCTCTAGGCTTCCGTAGTCCATTTGCCCCGGAGCCTGCCAGACCCCTGGCCCCAGGGGTGGGCCCTGCTGAGTCCCCGAGCGCCTCCTGGGTTCTTGCCACCACCCTTGGGCCGGGATGAGTTGCCACCTTGTGCGTAGAAGCCCTGCACACAGGCAAGAAGCCCCCCAGGCCCGCGGGCGCGCCCGACCCTGGAGCCCCCTGGCTGGCTGCAGCCACAGGGAACGGGGGTTCTGAGTTGGCAGCCCCCATTCCCGAAGCATCCATGGGCAGTTCCCCGAAGGGCTGACACCGGCTGCGCCTCAGCAGCCAGACAACCTCCCTCCCTCTGGTCGGGCACAGCAAGCCACACAGCCACTTGTGTCCCCTGTGTCCCTCGAGGCCGCAGCGCGTTTTGTGTTTTGGCGAGGACGGGCCCCTCTCGGCTTCCGTAGTCCATTAGCCCCCGGAGCCTGCCAGACCCCTGGCCCCAGGGGCGGGCCCTGCTGAGTCCCCGAGCGCCTCCTGAGTTCCTGCCACCACCCTTGGGCCGGGATGAGGTGCCACCTTGTGCGTAGAAGCCGTGCACACAGGCAAGAAGCCCCCCAGGCCCGCGGGCGCGCCCGACCCTGGAGCCCCCTGGCTGGCTGCAGCCACAGGGAACGGGGGTTCTGAGTTGGCAGCCCCCATTCCCGAAGCATCCACGGGCAGTTCCCCGAAGGGCTGACACCGGCTGCGCCTCAGCAGCCAGACAACCTCCCTCCCTCTGGTCGGGCACTGCAAGCCACACAGCCACTTGTGTCCCCTGTGTCCCTGGAGGCCGCAGCGCGTTTTGGGTTTTGGCGCAGACGGGCCCCTCTCGGCTTCCGTAGTCCATTTGCCCTGGAGCCTGCCAGACCCCTGGCCCTAGGGGCGGGCCCTCCTGAGTCCCCGAGCGCCTCCTGGGTTCCTGCCACCACCCTTGGGCCGGGATGAGGTGCCACCTTGTGCGTAGAAGCCCTGCACACAGGCAAGAAGCCCCCCAGGCCCATGGGCGCGCCCGACCCTGGAGCCCCCTGGTTGGCTGCAGCCACAGGGAACGGGGGTTCTGAGTTGGCAGCCCCCATTCCCGAAGCATCCACGGGCAGTTCCCCGAAGGGCTGACACCGGCTGCGCCTCAGCAGCCAGACAACCTCCCTCCCTCTGGTCGGGCACTGCAAGCCACACAGCCACTCGTGTCCCCTGTGTCCCTGGATGCCGCAGTGCGTTTTCGGTTTTGGCGCGGACGGGCCCCTCTCGGCTTCCGTAGTCCATTTGCCCCGGAGCCTGCCAGACCCCTGGCCCCAGGGGCGGGCCCTGCTGAGTTCCCCAGCGCCTCCTGGGTTCCTGCCACCACCCTTGGGCCGGGATGAGGTGCCACCTTGTGCGTAGAAGCCCTGCACACAGGCAAGAAGCCCCCCAGGCCCGACCCTGGAGCCCCCTGGCTGACTGCAGCCACAGGGAACGGGGGTTCTGAGTTGGCAGCCCCCATTCAGAAGCATCCACGGGCAGTTCCCCGAAGAGCTGACACCGGCTGCGCCTCAGCAGCCAGACAACCTCCCTCCCTCTGGTCGGGCACTGCAAGCCACACAGCCACTTGTGTCCCCTGTGTCCCTGGAGGCCGCAGCGCGTTTTGGGTTTCGGCGCGGACGGGCCCCTCTCGGCTTCCGTAGTCCATTTGCCCCCGGAGCCTGCCAGACCCCTGGCCCCAGGGGCGGGCCCTGCTGAGTCCCCGAGCGCCTCCTGGGTTCCTGCCACCACCCTTGGGCCGGGATGAGGTGCCACCTTATGCGTAGAAGCACTGCACACAGGCAAGAAGCCCCCCAGGCCCGCGGGCGCGCCCGACCCTGGAGCCCCCTGGCTGGCTGCAGCCACAGGGAACGGGGGTTCTGAGTTGGCAGCCCCCATTCCCGAAGCATCCACGGGCAGTTCCCCGAAGGGCTGACACCGACTGCGCCTCAGCAGCCAGACAACCTCCCTCCCTCTGGTCGGGCACTGCAAGCCACACAGCCACTCGTGTCCCCTGTGTCCCTGGAGGCCGCAGCGCGTTTTGGGTTTTGGCGCGGACGGGCCCCTCTCGGCTTCCGTAGTCCATTTGCCCCCGGAGCCTGCCAGACCCCTGGCCCCAGGGGCGGGCCCTGCTGAGTCCCCGAGCGCCTCCTGGGTTCCTGCCACCACCCTTGGGCCGGGATGAGGTGCCACCTTGTGCGTAGAAGCCCTGCACACAGGCAAGAAGCCCCCCAGGCCCGACCCTGGAGCCCCCTGGCTGGCTGCAGCCACAGGGAACGGGGGTTCTGAGTTGGCAGCCCCCATTCCCGAAGCATCCACGGGCAGTTCCCCGAAGGGCTGACACCGGCTGCGCCTCAGCAGCCAGACAACCTCCCTCCCTCTGGTCGGGCACTGCAAGCCACACAGCCACTTGTGTCCCCTGTGTCCCTGGAGGCCGCAGCGCGTTTTGGGTTTTGGCGCGGACGGGCCCCTCTCGGCTTCCGTAGTCCATTTGCCCCCGGAGCCTGCCAGACCCCTGGCCCCAGGGGCGGGCCCTGCTGAGTCCCCGAGCGCCTCCTGAGTTCCTGCCACCACCCTTGGGCCGGGATGAGGTGCCACCTTGTGCGTAGAAGCCCTGCACACAGGCAAGAAGCCCCCCAGGCCCGCGGGCGCGCCCGACCCTGGAGCCCCCTGCCTGGCTGCAGCCACAGGGAACGGGGCTTCTGAGTTGGCAGCCCCCATTCACGAAGCATCCACGGGCAGTTCCCCGAAGGGCTGACACCGGCTGCGCCTCAGCAGCCAGACAAACTCCCTCCCTCTGGTCGGGCACTGCAAGCCACACAGCCACTTGTGTGCCCTGTGTCCCTGGAGGCCGCAGCGCGTTTTGGGTTTTGGCGCGGACGGGCCCCTCTCGGCTTCCGTAGTCCATTTACCCCCGGAGCCTGCCAGACCCCTGGCTTCAGGGGCTTGCCCTGCTGAGTCCCCGAGCACCTCCTGGGTTCCTGCCACCACCCTTGGGCCGGGATGAGGTGCCACCTTGTGCGTAGAAGCCCTGCACACAGGCAAGAAGCCCCCCAGGCCCGCGGGCGCGCCCGACCCTGGAGCCCCCTGGCTGGCTGCAGCCATAGGGAACGGGGGTTCTGAGTTGGCAGCCCCCATTCCCGAAGCATCCACGGGCAGTTCCCCGAAGGGCTGACACCGGCTGCGCCTCAGCAGCCAGACAACCTCCCTCCCTCTGGTCGGGCACTGCAAGCCACACAGCCACTTGTGTCCCCTGTGTCCCTGGAGGCCGCAGCGCGTTTTGGGTTTTGGCGCGGACGGGCCCCTCTCGGCTTCCGTAGTCCATTTGCCCCGGAGCCTGCCAGACCCCTGGCCCCAGGGGCGGGCCCTGCTGAGTCCCCGAGCGCCTCCTGGGTTCCTGCCACCACCCTTGGGCCGGGATGAGGTGCCACCTTGTGCGTAGAATCCCTGCACACAGGCAAGAAGCCCCCCAGGCCCATGGGCGCGCCCGACCCTGGAGCCCCCTGGCTGGCTGCAGCCACAGGGAACGGGGGTTCTGAGTTGGCAGCCCCCATTCCCAAGCCTCCATGGGCAGTTCCCCGAAGGGCTGACACCGGCTGCGCCTCAGCAGCCAGACAACCTCCCTCCCTCTGGTCGGGCACTGTAAGCCACACAGCCACTTGTGTCCCCTGTGTCCCTGGAGGCCGCAGCGCGTTTTGGGTTTTGGCACGGACGGGCCCCTCTCGGCTTCCGTAGTCCATTTGCCCCGGAGCCTGCCAGACCCCTGGCTCCAGGGGTGGGCCCTGCTGAGTCCCCGAGCGCCTCCTGGGTTCCTGCCACCACCCTTGGGCCGGGATGAGGTGCCACCTTGTGCGTAGAAGCCCTGCACACAGGCAAGAAGCCCCCCAGGCCCGCGGGCGCGCCCGACCCTGGAGCCCCCTGGCTGGCTGCAGCCACAGGGAACGGGGGTTCTGAGTTGGCAGCCCCCATTCCCGAAGCATCCACGGGCAGTTCCCCGAAGGGCTGACACCGGCTGCGCCTCAGCAGCCAGACAACCTCCCTCCCTCTGGTCGGGCACTGCAAGCCACACAGCCACTTGTGTCCCCTGTGTCCCTGGAGGCCGCAGCGCGTTTTGGGTTTTGGCGCGGACGGGCCCCTCTAGGCTTCCGTAGTCCATTTGCCCCGGAGCCTGCCAGACCCCTGGCCCCAGGGGTGGGCCCTGCTGAGTCCCCGAGCGCCTCCTGGGTTCTTGCCACCACCCTTGGGCCGGGATGAGTTGCCACCTTGTGCGTAGAAGCCCTGCACACAGGCAAGAAGCCCCCCAGGCCCGCGGGCGCGCCCGACCCTGGAGCCCCCTGGCTGGCTGCAGCCACAGGGAACGGGGGTTCTGAGTTGGCAGCCCCCATTCCCGAAGCATCCATGGGCAGTTCCCCGAAGGGCTGACACCGGCTGCGCCTCAGCAGCCAGACAACCTCCCTCCCTCTGGTCGGGCACTGCAAGCCACACAGCCAGTTGTGTCCCCTGTGTCCCTCGAGGCCGCAGCGTGTTTTGTGTTTTGGCGAGGACGGGCCCCTCTCGGCTTCCGTAGTCCATTAGCCCCCGGAGCCTGCCAGACCCCTGGCCCCAGGGGCGGGCCCTGCTGAGTCCCCGAGCGCCTCCTGAGTTCCTGCCACCACCCTTGGGCCGGGATGAGGTGCCACCTTGTGCGTAGAAGCCGTGCACACAGGCAAGAAGCCCCCCAGGCCCGCGGGCGCGCCCGACCCTGGAGCCCCCTGGCTGGCTGCAGCCACAGGGAACGGGGGTTCTGAGTTGGCAGCCCCCATTCCCGAAGCATCCACGGGCAGTTCCCCGAAGGGCTGACACCGGCTGCGCCTCAGCAGCCAGACAACCTCCCTCCCTCTGGTCGGGCACTGCAAGCCACACAGCCACTTGTGTCCCCTGTGTCCCTGGAGGCCGCAGCGCGTTTTGGGTTTTGGCGCAGACGGGCCCCTCTCGGCTTCCGTAGTCCATTTGCCCTGGAGCCTGCCAGACCCCTGGCCCTAGGGGCGGGCCCTCCTGAGTCCCCGAGCGCCTCCTGGGTTCCTGCCACCACCCTTGGGCCGGGATGAGGTGCCACCTTGTGCGTAGAAGCCCTGCACACAGGCAAGAAGCCCCCCAGGCCCATGGGCGCGCCCGACCCTGGAGCCCCCTGGTTGGCTGCAGCCACAGGGAACGGGGGTTCTGAGTTGGCAGCCCCCATTCCCGAAGCCACCACGGGCAGTTCCCCGAAGGGCTGACACCGGCTGCGCCTCAGCAGCCAGACAACCTCCCTCCCTCTGGTCGGGCACTGCAAGCCACACAGCCACTCGTGTCCCCTGTGTCCCTGGATGCCGCAGTGCGTTTTCGGTTTTGGCGCGGACGGGCCCCTCTCGGCTTCCGTAGTCCATTTGCCCCGGAGCCTGCCAGACCCCTGGCCCCAGGGGCGGGCCCTGCTGAGTTCCCCAGCGCCTCCTGGGTTCCTGCCACCACCCTTGGGCCGGGATGAGGTGCCACCTTGTGCGTAGAAACCCTGCACACAGGCAAGAAGCCCCCCAGGCCCGACCCTGGAGCCCCCTGGCTGACTGCAGCCACAGGGAACGGGGGTTCTGAGTTGGCAGCCCCCATTCAGAAGCATCCACGGGCAGTTCCCCGAAGGGCTGACACCGGCTGCGCCTCAGCAGCCAGACAACCTCCCTCCCTCTGGTCGGGCACTGCAAGCCACACAGCCACTTGTGTCCCCTGTGTCCCTGGAGGCCGCAGCGCGTTTTGGGTTTCGGCGCGGACGGGCCCCTCTCGGCTTCCGTAGTCCATTTGCCCCCGGAGCCTGCCAGACCCCTGGCCCCAGGGGCGGGCCCTGCTGAGTCCCCGAGCGCCTCCTGGGTTCCTGCCACCACCCTTGGGCTGGGATGAGGTGCCACCTTGTGCGTAGAAGCACTGCACACAGGCAAGAAGCCCCCCAGGCCCGCGGGCGCGCCCGACCCTGGAGCCCCCTGGCTGGCTGCAGCCACAGGGAACGGGGGTTCTGAGTTGGCAGCCCCCATTCCCGAAGCATCCACGGGCAGTTCCCCGAAGGGCTGACACCGGCTGCGCCTCAGCAGCCAGACAACCTCCCTCCCTCTGGTCGGGCACTGCAAGCCACACAGCCACTCGTGTCCCCTGTGTCCCTGGAGGCCGCAGCGCGTTTTGAGTTTTGGCGCGGACGGGCCCCTCTCGGCTTCCGTAGTCCATTTGCCCCCGGAGCCTGCCAGACCCCTGGCCCCAGGGGCGGGCCCTGCTGAGTTCCCGAGCGCCTCCTGGGTTCCTGCCACCACCCTTGGGCCGGGATGAGGTGCCACCTTGTGCGTAGAAGCCCTGCACACAGGCAAGAAGCCCCCCAGGCCCGCGGGCGCGCCCGAACCTGGAGCCCCCTGGCTGGCTGCAGCCACAAGGAACGGGGGTTCAGAGATGGCAGCCCCCATTCACCAAGCCTCCATGGGCAGTTCCCCGAAGGGCTGACACCGGCTGCGCCTCAGCAGCCAGACAACCTCCCACCCTCTGGTCGGGCACTGCAAGCCACACAGCCACTTGTGTCCCCTGTGTCCCTCGAGGCCGCAGCGCGTTTTGTGTTTTGGGGAGGACGGGCCCCTCTCGGCTTCCGTAGTCCATTTGCCCCCGGAGCCTGCCAGACCCCTGGCCCCAGGGGCGGGCCCTGCTGAGTCCCCGAGCGCCTCCTGAGTTCCTGCCACCACCCTTGGGCCGGGATGAGGTGCCACCTTGTGCGTAGAAGCCCTGCACACAGGCAAGAAGCCCCCCAGGCCCGCGGGCGCGCCCGACCCTGGAGCCCCCTGGCTGGCTGCAGCCACAGGGAACGGGGGTTCTGAGTTGGCAGCCCCCATTCCCGAAGCATCCACGGGCAGTTCCCCGAAGGGCTGACACCGGCTGCGCCTCAGCAGCCAGACAACCTCCCTCCCTCTGGTCGGGCACTGCAAGCCACACAGCCACTTGTGTCCCCTGTGTCCCTGGAGGCCGCAGCGCGTTTTGGGTTTTGGCGCGGACGGGCCCCTCTCGGCTTCCGTAGTCCATTTGCCCCCGGAGCCTGCCAGACCCCTGGCCCCAGGGGCGGGCCCTGCTGAGTCCCCGAGCGCCTCCTGAGTTCCTGCCACCACCCTTGGGCCGGGATGAGGTGCCACCTTGTGCGTAGAAGCCCTGCACACAGGCAAGAAGCCCCCCAGGCCCGCGGGCGCGCCCGACCCTGGAGCCCCCTGGCTGGCTGCAGCCACAGGGAACGGGGGTTCAGAGATGGCAGCCCCCATTCACCAAGCCTCCATGGGCAGTTCCCCGAAGGGCTGACACCGGCTGCGCCTCAGCAGCCAGACAACCTCCCTCCCTCTGGTCGGGCACTGCAAGCCACACAGCCACTTGTGTCCCCTGTGTCCCTGGAGGCCGCAGTGCGTTTTGGGTTTTGGCGCCGACGGGCCCCTCTCGGCTTCCGTAGTCCATTTGCCCCGGAGCCTGCCAGACCCCTGTACCAGGGGCGGGCCCTGCTGAGTCCCCGAGCGCCTCCTGGGTTCCTGCCACCACCCTTGGGCCGGGATGAGGTGCCACCTTGTGCGTAGAAGCCCTGCACACAGGCAAGAAGCCCCCCAGGCCCGACCCTGGAGCCCCCTGGCTGGCTGCAGCCACAGGGAACGGGGGTTCTGAGTTGGCAGCCCCCATTCCCGAAGCATCCACGGGCAGTTCCCCGAAGGGCTGACACCGGCTGCGCCTCAGCAGCCAGACAACCTCCCTCCCTCTGGTCGGGCACTGCAAGCCACACAGCCACTTGTGTCCCCTGTGTCCCTGGAGGCCGCAGCGCGTTTTGGGTTTTGGCGCGGACGGGCCCCTCTCGGCTTCCGTAGTCCATTTGCCCCCGGAGCCTGCCAGACCCCTGGCCCCAGGGGCGGGCCCTGCTGAGTCCCCGAGCGCCTCCTGAGTTCCTGCCACCACCCTTGGGCCGGGATGAGGTGCCACCTTGTGCGTAGAAGCCCTGCACACAGGCAAGAAGCCCCCCAGGCCCGCGGGCGCGCCCGACCCTGGAACCCACTGGCTGGCTGCAGCCACAGGGAACGGGGCTTCTGAGTTGGCAGCCCCCATTCACGAAGCATCCACGGGCAGTTCCCCGAAGGGCTGACACCGGCTGCGCCTCAGCAGCCAGACAAACTCCCTCCCTCTGGTCGGGCACTGCAAGCCACACAGCCACTTGTGTGCCCTGTGTCCCTGGAGGCCGCAGCGCGTTTTGGGTTTTGGCGCGGACGGGCCCCTCTCGGCTTCCGTAGTCCATTTACCCCCGGAGCCTGCCAGACCCCTGGCTTCAGGGGCTTGCCCTGCTGAGTCCCCGAGCACCTCCTGGGTTCCTGCCACCACCCTTGGGCCGGGATGAGGTGCTACCTTGTGCGTAGAAGCCCTGCACACAGGCAAGAAGCCCCCCAGGCCCGCGGGCGCGCCCGACCCTGGAGCCCCCTGGCTGGCTGCAGCCATAGGGAACGGGGGTTCTGAGTTGGCAGCCCCCATTCCCGAAGCATCCACGGGCAGTTCCCCGAAGGGCTGACACCGGCTGCGCCTCAGCAGCCAGACAACCTCCCTCCCTCTGGTCGGGCACTGCAAGCCACACAGCCACTTGTGTCCCCTGTGTCCCTGGAGGCCGCAGCGCGTTTTGGGTTTTGGCGCGGACGGGCCCCTCTCGGCTTCCGTAGTCCATTTGCCCCGGAGCCTGCCAGACCCCTGGCCCCAGGGGCGGGCCCTGCTGAGTCCCCGAGCGCCTCCTGGGTTCCTGCCACCACCCTTGGGCCGGGATGAGGTGCCACCTTGTGCGTAGAAGCCCTGCACACAGGCAAGAAGCCCCCCAGGCCCATGGGCGCGCCCGACCCTGGAGCCCCCTGGTTGGCTGCAGCCACAGGGAACGGGGGTTCTGAGTTGGCAGCCCCCATTCCCGAAGCATCCACGGGCAGTTCCCCGAAGGGCTGACACCGGCTGCGCCTCAGCAGCCAGACAACCTCCCTCCCTCTGGTCGGGCACTGCAAGCCACACAGCCACTCGTGTCCCCTGTGTCCCTGGATGCCGCAGTGCGTTTTCGGTTTTGGCGCGGACGGGCCCCTCTCGGCTTCCGTAGTCCATTTGCCCCGGAGCCTGCCAGACCCCTGGCCCCAGGGGCGGGCCCTGCTGAGTTCCCCAGCGCCTCCTGGGTTCCTGCCACCACCCTTGGGCCGGGATGAGGTGCCACCTTGTGCGTAGAAGCCCTGCACACAGGCAAGAAGCCCCCCAGGCCCGACCCTGGAGCCCCCTGGCTGACTGCAGCCACAGGGAACGGGGGTTCTGAGTTGGCAGCCCCCATTCAGAAGCATCCACGGGCAGTTCCCCGAAGAGCTGACACCGGCTGCGCCTCAGCAGCCAGACAACCTCCCTCCCTCTGGTCGGGCACTGCAAGCCACACAGCCACTTGTGTCCCCTGTGTCCCTGGAGGCCGCAGCGCGTTTTGGGTTTCGGCGCGGACGGGCCCCTCTCGGCTTCCGTAGTCCATTTGCCCCCGGAGCCTGCCAGACCCCTGGCCCCAGGGGCGGGCCCTGCTGAGTCCCCGAGCGCCTCCTGGGTTCCTGCCACCACCCTTGGGCCGGGATGAGGTGCCACCTTGTGCGTAGAAGCACTGCACACAGGCAAGAAGCCCCCCAGGCCCGCGGGCGCGCCCGACCCTGGAGCCCCCTGGCTGGCTGCAGCCACAGGGAACGGGGGTTCTGAGTTGGCAGCCCCCATTCCCGAAGCATCCACGGGCAGTTCCCCGAAGGGCTGACACCGGCTGCGCCTCAGCAGCCAGACAACCTCCCTCCCTCTGGTCGGGCACTGCAAGCCACACAGCCACTCGTGTCCCCTGTGTCCCTGGAGGCCGCAGCGCGTTTTGAGTTTTGGCGCGGACGGGCCCCTCTCGGCTTCCGTAGTCCATTTGCCCCCGGAGCCTGCCAGACCCCTGGCCCCAGGGGCGGGCCCTGCTGAGTTCCCGAGCGCCTCCTGGGTTCCTGCCACCACCCTTGGGCCGGGATGAGGTGCCACCTTGTGCGTAGAAGCCCTGCACACAGGCAAGAAGCCCCCCAGGCCCGCGGGCGCGCCCGACCCTGGAGCCCCCTGGCTGGCTGCAGCCACAGGTAACGGGGGTTCAGAGATGGCAGCCCCCATTCACCAAGCCTCCATGGGCAGTTCCCCGAAGGGCTGACACCGGCTGCGCCTCAGCAGCCAGACAACCTCCCTCCCTCTGGTCGGGCACTGCAAGCCACACAGCCACTTGTGTCCCCTGTGTCCCTCGAGGCCGCAGCGCGTTTTGTGTTTTGGGGAGGACGGGCCCCTCTCGGCTTCCGTAGTCCATTTGCCCCCGGAGCCTGCCAGACCCCTGGCCCCAGGGGCGGGCCCTGCTGAGTCCCCGAGCGCCTCCTGAGTTCCTGCCACCACCCTTGGGCCGGGATGAGGTGCCACCTTGTGCGTAGAAGCCCTGCACACAGGCAAGAAGCCCCCCAGGCCCGCGGGCGCGCCCGACCCTGGAGCCCCCTGGCTGGCTGCAGCCACAGGGAACGGGGCTTCTGAGTTGGCAGCCCCCATTCACGAAGCATCCACGGGCAGTTCCCCGAAGGGCTGACACCGGCTGCGCCTCAGCAGCCAGACAAACTCCCTCCCTCTGGTCGGGCACTGCAAGCCACACAGCCACTTGTGTGCCCTGTGTCCCTGGAGGCCGCAGCGCGTTTTGGGTTTTGGCGCGGACGGGCCCCTCTCGGCTTCCGTAGTCCATTTACCCCCGGAGCCTGCCAGACCCCTGGCTTCAGAGGCTTGCCCTGCTGAGTCCCCGAGCACCTCCTGGGTTCCTGCCACCACCCTTGGGCCGGGATGAGGTGCCACCTTGTGCGTAGAAGCCCTGCACACAGGCAAGAAGCCCCCCAGGCCCGCGGGCGCGCCCGACCCTGGAGCCCCCTGGCTGGCTGCAGCCATAGGGAACGGGGGTTCTGAGTTGGCAGCCCCCATTCCCGAAGCATCCACGGGCAGTTCCCCGAAGGGCTGACACCGGCTGCGCCTCAGCAGCCAGACAACCTCCCTCCCTCTGGTCGGGCACTGCAAGCCACACAGCCACTTGTGTCCCCTGTGTCCCTGGAGGCCGCAGCGCGTTTTGGGTTTTGGCGCGGACGGGCCCCTCTCGGCTTCCGTAGTCCATTTGCCCCGGAGCCTGCCAGACCCCTGGCCCCAGGGGCGGGCCCTGCTGAGTCCCCGAGCGCCTCCTGGGTTCCTGCCACCACCCTTGGGCCGGGATGAGGTGCCACCTTATGCGTAGAAGCCCTGCACACAGGCAAGAAGCCCCCCAGGCCCATGGGCGCGCCCGACCCTGGAGCCCCCTGGCTGGCTGCAGCCACAGGGAACGGGGGTTCTGAGTTGGCAGCCCCCATTCCCAAGCCTCCATGGGCAGTTCCCCGAAGGGCTGACACCGGTTGCGCCTCAGCAGCCAGACAACCTCCCTCCCTCTGGTCGGGCACTGTAAGCCACACAGCCACTTGTGTCCCCTGTGTCCCTGGAGGCCGCAGCGCGTTTTGGGTTTTGGCGCGGACGGGCCCCTCTCGGCTTCCGTAGTCCATTTGCCCCGGAGCCTGCCAGACCCCTGGCCCCAGGGGTGGGCCCTGCTGAGTCCCCGAGCGCCTCCTGGGTTCCTGCCACCACCCTTGGGCCGGGATGAGGTGCCACCTTGTGCGTAGAAGCCCTGCACACAGGCAAGAAGCCCCCCAGGCCCGCGGGCGCGCCCGACCCTGGAGCCCCCTGGCTGGCTGCAGCCACAGGGAACGGGGGTTCTGAGTTGGCAGCCCCCATTCCCGAAGCATCCACGGGCAGTTCCCCGAAGGGCTGACACCGGCTGCGCCTCAGCAGCCAGACAACCTCCCTCCCTCTGGTCGGGCACTGCAAGCCACACAGCCACTTGTGTCCCCTGTGTCCCTGGAGGCCGCAGCGCGTTTTGGGTTTTGGCGCGGACGGGCCCCTCTAGGCTTCCGTAGTCCATTTGCCCCGGAGCCTGCCAGACCCCTGGCCCCAGGGGTGGGCCCTGCTGAGTCCCCGAGCGCCTCCTGGGTTCTTGCCACCACCCTTGGGCCGGGATGAGTTGCCACCTTGTGCGTAGAAGCCCTGCACACAGGCAAGAAGCCCCCCAGGCCCGCGGGCGCGCCCGACCCTGGAGCCCCCTGGCTGGCTGCAGCCACAGGGAACGGGGGTTCTGAGTTGGCAGCCCCCATTCCCGAAGCATCCATGGGCAGTTCCCCGAAGGGCTGACACCGGCTGCTCCTCAGCAGCCAGACAACCTCCCTCCCTCTGGTCGGGCACTGCAAGCCACACAGCCACTTGTGTCCCCTGTGTCCCTGGAGGCCGCAGCGCGTTTTGGGTTTTGGCGCGGACGGGCCCCTCTCGGCTTCCGTAGTCCATTTGCCCCCGGAGCCTGCCAGACCCCTGGCCCCAGGGGCGGGCCCTGCTGAGTCCCCGAGCGCCTCCTGAGTTCCTGCCACCACCCTTGGGCCGGGATGAGGTGCCACCTTGTGCGTAGAAGCCGTGCACACAGGCAAGAAGCCCCCCAGGCCCGCGGGCGCGCCCGACCCTGGAGCCCCCTGGCTGGCTGCAGCCACAGGGAACGGGGGTTCTGAGTTGGCAGCCCCCATTCCCGAAGCATCCACGGGCAGTTCCCCGAAGGGCTGACACCGGCTGCGCCTCAGCAGCCAGACAACCTCCCTCCCTCTGGTCGGGCACTGCAAGCCACACAGCCACTTGTGTCCCCTGTGTCCCTGGAGGCCGCAGCGCGTTTTGGGTTTTGGCGCAGACGGGCCCCTCTCGGCTTCCGTAGTCCATTTGCCCTGGAGCCTGCCAGACCCCTGGCCCTAGGGGCGGGCCCTCCTGAGTCCCCGAGCGCCTCCTGGGTTCCTGCCACCACCCTTGGGCCGGGATGAGGTGCCACCTTGTGCGTAGAAGCCCTGCACACAGGCAAGAAGCCCCCCAGGCCCATGGGCGCGCCCGACCCTGGAGCCCCCTGGTTGGCTGCAGCCACAGGGAACGGGGGTTCTGAGTTGGCAGCCCCCATTCCCGAAGCCACCACGGGCAGTTCCCCGAAGGGCTGACACCGGCTGCGCCTCAGCAGCCAGACAACCTCCCTCCCTCTGGTCGGGCACTGCAAGCCACACAGCCACTCGTGTCCCCTGTGTCCCTGGATGCCGCAGTGCGTTTTCGGTTTTGGCGCGGACGGGCCCCTCTCGGCTTCCGTAGTCCATTTGCCCCGGAGCCTGCCAGACCCCTGGCCCCAGGGGCGGGCCCTGCTGAGTTCCCCAGCGCCTCCTGGGTTCCTGCCACCACCCTTGGGCCGGGATGAGGTGCCACCTTGTGCGTAGAAACCCTGCACACAGGCAAGAAGCCCCCCAGGCCCGACCCTGGAGCCCCCTGGCTGACTGCAGCCACAGGGAACGGGGGTTCTGAGTTGGCAGCCCCCATTCAGAAGCATCCACGGGCAGTTCCCCGAAGGGCTGACACCGGCTGCGCCTCAGCAGCCAGACAACCTCCCTCCCTCTGGTCGGGCACTGCAAGCCACACAGCCACTTGTGTCCCCTGTGTCCCTGGAGGCCGCAGCGCGTTTTGGGTTTCGGCGCGGACGGGCCCCTCTCGGCTTCCGTAGTCCATTTGCCCCCGGAGCCTGCCAGACCCCTGGCCCCAGGGGCGGGCCCTGCTGAGTCCCCGAGCGCCTCCTGGGTTCCTGCCACCACCCTTGGGCTGGGATGAGGTGCCACCTTGTGCGTAGAAGCACTGCACACAGGCAAGAAGCCCCCCAGGCCCGCGGGCGCGCCCGACCCTGGAGCCCCCTGGCTGGCTGCAGCCACAGGGAACGGGGGTTCTGAGTTGGCAGCCCCCATTCCCGAAGCATCCACGGGCAGTTCCCCGAAGGGCTGACACCGGCTGCGCCTCAGCAGCCAGACAACCTCCCTCCCTCTGGTCGGGCACTGCAAGCCACACAGCCACTCGTGTCCCCTGTGTCCCTGGAGGCCGCAGCGCGTTTTGAGTTTTGGCGCGGACGGGCCCCTCTCGGCTTCCGTAGTCCATTTGCCCCCGGAGCCTGCCAGACCCCTGGCCCCAGGGGCGGGCCCTGCTGAGTTCCCGAGCGCCTCCTGGGTTCCTGCCACCACCCTTGGGCCGGGATGAGGTGCCACCTTGTGCGTAGAAGCCCTGCACACAGGCAAGAAGCCCCCCAGGCCCGCGGGCGCGCCCGAACCTGGAGCCCCCTGGCTGGCTGCAGCCACAAGGAACGGGGGTTCAGAGATGGCAGCCCCCATTCACCAAGCCTCCATGGGCAGTTCCCCGAAGGGCTGACACCGGCTGCGCCTCAGCAGCCAGACAACCTCCCACCCTCTGGTCGGGCACTGCAAGCCACACAGCCACTTGTGTCCCCTGTGTCCCTCGAGGCCGCAGCGCGTTTTGTGTTTTGGGGAGGACGGGCCCCTCTCGGCTTCCGTAGTCCATTTGCCCCCGGAGCCTGCCAGACCCCTGGCCCCAGGGGCGGGCCCTGCTGAGTCCCCGAGCGCCTCCTGAGTTCCTGCCACCACCCTTGGGCCGGGATGAGGTGCCACCTTGTGCGTAGAAGCCCTGCACACAGGCAAGAAGCCCCCCAGGCCCGCGGGCGCGCCCGACCCTGGAGCCCCCTGGCTGGCTGCAGCCACAGGGAACGGGGGTTCTGAGTTGGCAGCCCCCATTCCCGAAGCATCCACGGGCAGTTCCCCGAAGGGCTGACACCGGCTGCGCCTCAGCAGCCAGACAACCTCCCTCCCTCTGGTCGGGCACTGCAAGCCACACAGCCACTTGTGTCCCCTGTGTCCCTGGAGGCCGCAGCGCGTTTTGGGTTTTGGCGCGGACGGGCCCCTCTCGGCTTCCGTAGTCCATTTGCCCCCGGAGCCTGCCAGACCCCTGGCCCCAGGGGCGGGCCCTGCTGAGTCCCCGAGCGCCTCCTGAGTTCCTGCCACCACCCTTGGGCCGGGATGAGGTGCCACCTTGTGCGTAGAAGCCCTGCACACAGGCAAGAAGCCCCCCAGGCCCGCGGGCGCGCCCGACCCTGGAGCCCCCTGGCTGGCTGCAGCCACAGGGAACGGGGGTTCAGAGATGGCAGCCCCCATTCACCAAGCCTCCATGGGCAGTTCCCCGAAGGGCTGACACCGGCTGCGCCTCAGCAGCCAGACAACCTCCCTCCCTCTGGTCGGGCACTGCAAGCCACACAGCCACTTGTGTCCCCTGTGTCCCTGGAGGCCGCAGTGCGTTTTGGGTTTTGGCGCCGACGGGCCCCTCTCGGCTTCCGTAGTCCATTTGCCCCGGAGCCTGCCAGACCCCTGTACCAGGGGCGGGCCCTGCTGAGTCCCCGAGCGCCTCCTGGGTTCCTGCCACCACCCTTGGGCCGGGATGAGGTGCCACCTTGTGCGTAGAAGCCCTGCACACAGGCAAGAAGCCCCCCAGGCCCGACCCTGGAGCCCCCTGGCTGGCTGCAGCCACAGGGAACGGGGGTTCTGAGTTGGCAGCCCCCATTCCCGAAGCATCCACGGGCAGTTCCCCGAAGGGCTGACACCGGCTGCGCCTCAGCAGCCAGACAACCTCCCTCCCTCTGGTCGGGCACTGCAAGCCACACAGCCACTTGTGTCCCCTGTGTCCCTGGAGGCCGCAGCGCGTTTTGGGTTTTGGCGCGGACGGGCCCCTCTCGGCTTCCGTAGTCCATTTGCCCCCGGAGCCTGCCAGACCCCTGGCCCCAGGGGCGGGCCCTGCTGAGTCCCCGAGCGCCTCCTGAGTTCCTGCCACCACCCTTGGGCCGGGATGAGGTGCCACCTTGTGCGTAGAAGCCCTGCACACAGGCAAGAAGCCCCCCAGGCCCGCGGGCGCGCCCGACCCTGGAACCCACTGGCTGGCTGCAGCCACAGGGAACGGGGCTTCTGAGTTGGCAGCCCCCATTCCCGAAGCATCCACGGGCAGTTCCCCGAAGGGCTGACACCGGCTGCGCCTCAGCAGCCAGACAAACTCCCTCCCTCTGGTCGGGCACTGCAAGCCACACAGCCACTTGTGTGCCCTGTGTCCCTGGAGGCCGCAGCGCGTTTTGGGTTTTGGCGCGGACGGGCCCCTCTCGGCTTCCGTAGTCCATTTACCCCCGGAGCCTGCCAGACCCCTGGCTTCAGGGGCTTGCCCTGCTGAGTCCCCGAGCACCTCCTGGGTTCCTGCCACCACCCTTGGGCCGGGATGAGGTGCTACCTTGTGCGTAGAAGCCCTGCACACAGGCAAGAAGCCCCCCAGGCCCGCGGGCGCGCCCGACCCTGGAGCCCCCTGGCTGGCTGCAGCCATAGGGAACGGGGGTTCTGAGTTGGCAGCCCCCATTCCCGAAGCATCCACGGGCAGTTCCCCGAAGGGCTGACACCGGCTGCGCCTCAGCAGCCAGACAACCTCCCTCCCTCTGGTCGGGCACTGCAAGCCACACAGCCACTTGTGTCCCCTGTGTCCCTGGAGGCCGCAGCGCGTTTTGGGTTTTGGCGCGGACGGGCCCCTCTCGGCTTCCGTAGTCCATTTGCCCCGGAGCCTGCCAGACCCCTGGCCCCAGGGGCGGGCCCTGCTGAGTCCCCGAGCGCCTCCTGGGTTCCTGCCACCACCCTTGGGCCGGGATGAGGTGCCACCTTGTGCGTAGAAGCCCTGCACACAGGCAAGAAGCCCCCCAGGCCCATGGGCGCGCCCGACCCTGGAGCCCCCTGGTTGGCTGCAGCCACAGGGAACGGGGGTTCTGAGTTGGCAGCCCCCATTCCCGAAGCATCCACGGGCAGTTCCCCGAAGGGCTGACACCGGCTGCGCCTCAGCAGCCAGACAACCTCCCTCCCTCTGGTCGGGCACTGCAAGCCACACAGCCACTCGTGTCCCCTGTGTCCCTGGATGCCGCAGTGCGTTTTCGGTTTTGGCACGGACGGGCCCCTCTCGGCTTCCGTAGTCCATTTGCCCCGGAGCCTGCCAGACCCCTGGCCCCAGGGGCGGGCCCTGCTGAGTTCCCCAGCGCCTCCTGGGTTCCTGCCACCACCCTTGGGCCGGGATGAGGTGCCACCTTGTGCGTAGAAGCCCTGCACACAGGCAAGAAGCCCCCCAGGCCCGACCCTGGAGCCCCCTGGCTGACTGCAGCCACAGGGAACGGGGGTTCTGAGTTGGCAGCCCCCATTCAGAAGCATCCACGGGCAGTTCCCCGAAGAGCTGACACCGGCTGCGCCTCAGCAGCCAGACAACCTCCCTCCCTCTGGTCGGGCACTGCAAGCCACACAGCCACTTGTGTCCCCTGTGTCCCTGGAGGCCGCAGCGCGTTTTGGGTTTCGGCGCGGACGGGCCCCTCTCGGCTTCCGTAGTCCATTTGCCCCCGGAGCCTGCCAGACCCCTGGCCCCAGGGGCGGGCCCTGCTGAGTCCCCGAGCGCCTCCTGGGTTCCTGCCACCACCCTTGGGCCGGGATGAGGTGCCACCTTGTGCGTAGAAGCACTGCACACAGGCAAGAAGCCCCCCAGGCCCGCGGGCGCGCCCGACCCTGGAGCCCCCTGGCTGGCTGCAGCCACAGGGAACGGGGGTTCTGAGTTGGCAGCCCCCATTCCCGAAGCATCCACGGGCAGTTCCCCGAAGGGCTGACACCGGCTGCGCCTCAGCAGCCAGACAACCTCCCTCCCTCTGGTCGGGCACTGCAAGCCACACAGCCACTCGTGTCCCCTGTGTCCCTGGAGGCCGCAGCGCGTTTTGAGTTTTGGCGCGGACGGGCCCCTCTCGGCTTCCGTAGTCCATTTGCCCCCGGAGCCTGCCAGACCCCTGGCCCCAGGGGCGGGCCCTGCTGAGTTCCCGAGCGCCTCCTGGGTTCCTGCCACCACCCTTGGGCCGGGATGAGGTGCCACCTTGTGCGTAGAAGCCCTGCACACAGGCAAGAAGCCCCCCAGGCCCGCGGGCGCGCCCGACCCTGGAGCCCCCTGGCTGGCTGCAGCCACAGGTAACGGGGGTTCAGAGATGGCAGCCCCCATTCACCAAGCCTCCATGGGCAGTTCCCCGAAGGGCTGACACCGGCTGCGCCTCAGCAGCCAGACAACCTCCCTCCCTCTGGTCGGGCACTGCAAGCCACACAGCCACTTGTGTCCCCTGTGTCCCTCGAGGCCGCAGCGCGTTTTGTGTTTTGGGGAGGACGGGCCCCTCTCGGCTTCCGTAGTCCATTTGCCCCCGGAGCCTGCCAGACCCCTGGCCCCAGGGGCGGGCCCTGCTGAGTCCCCGAGCGCCTCCTGAGTTCCTGCCACCACCCTTGGGCCGGGATGAGGTGCCACCTTGTGCGTAGAAGCCCTGCACACAGGCAAGAAGCCCCCCAGGCCCGCGGGCGCGCCCGACCCTGGAGCCCCCTGGCTGGCTGCAGCCACAGGGAACGGGGCTTCTGAGTTGGCAGCCCCCATTCACGAAGCATCCACGGGCAGTTCCCCGAAGGGCTGACACCGGCTGCGCCTCAGCAGCCAGACAAACTCCCTCCCTCTGGTCGGGCACTGCAAGCCACACAGCCACTTGTGTGCCCTGTGTCCCTGGAGGCCGCAGCGCGTTTTGGGTTTTGGCGCGGACGGGCCCCTCTCGGCTTCCGTAGTCCATTTACCCCCGGAGCCTGCCAGACCCCTGGCTTCAGAGGCTTGCCCTGCTGAGTCCCCGAGCACCTCCTGGGTTCCTGCCACCACCCTTGGGCCGGGATGAGGTGCCACCTTGTGCGTAGAAGCCCTGCACACAGGCAAGAAGCCCCCCAGGCCCGCGGGCGCGCCCGACCCTGGAGCCCCCTGGCTGGCTGCAGCCATAGGGAACGGGGGTTCTGAGTTGGCAGCCCCCATTCCCGAAGCATCCACGGGCAGTTCCCCGAAGGGCTGACACCGGCTGCGCCTCAGCAGCCAGACAACCTCCCTCCCTCTGGTCGGGCACTGCAAGCCACACAGCCACTTGTGTCCCCTGTGTCCCTGGAGGCCGCAGCGCGTTTTGGGTTTTGGCGCGGACGGGCCCCTCTCGGCTTCCGTAGTCCATTTGCCCCGGAGCCTGCCAGACCCCTGGCCCCAGGGGCGGGCCCTGCTGAGTCCCCGAGCGCCTCCTGGGTTCCTGCCACCACCCTTGGGCCGGGATGAGGTGCCACCTTGTGCGTAGAAGCCCTGCACACAGGCAAGAAGCCCCCCAGGCCCATGGGCGCGCCCGACCCTGGAGCCCCCTGGCTGGCTGCAGCCACAGGGAACGGGGGTTCTGAGTTGGCAGCCCCCATTCCCAAGCCTCCATGGGCAGTTCCCCGAAGGGCTGACACCGGTTGCGCCTCAGCAGCCAGACAACCTCCCTCCCTCTGGTCGGGCACTGTAAGCCACACAGCCACTTGTGTCCCCTGTGTCCCTGGAGGCCGCAGCGCGTTTTGGGTTTTGGCGCGGACGGGCCCCTCTCGGCTTCCGTAGTCCATTTGCCCCGGAGCCTGCCAGACCCCTGGCCCCAGGGGTGGGCCCTGCTGAGTCCCCGAGCGCCTCCTGGGTTCCTGCCACCACCCTTGGGCCGGGATGAGGTGCCACCTTGTGCGTAGAAGCCCTGCACACAGGCAAGAAGCCCCCCAGGCCCGCGGGCGCGCCCGACCCTGGAGCCCCCTGGCTGGCTGCAGCCACAGGGAACGGGGGTTCTGAGTTGGCAGCCCCCATTCCCGAAGCATCCACGGGCAGTTCCCCGAAGGGCTGACACCGGCTGCGCCTCAGCAGCCAGACAACCTCCCTCCCTCTGGTCGGGCACTGCAAGCCACACAGCCACTTGTGTCCCCTGTGTCCCTGGAGGCCGCAGCGCGTTTTGGGTTTTGGCGCGGACGGGCCCCTCTAGGCTTCCGTAGTCCATTTGCCCCGGAGCCTGCCAGACCCCTGGCCCCAGGGGTGGGCCCTGCTGAGTCCCCGAGCGCCTCCTGGGTTCTTGCCACCACCCTTGGGCCGGGATGAGTTGCCACCTTGTGCGTAGAAGCCCTGCACACAGGCAAGAAGCCCCCCAGGCCCGCGGGCGCGCCCGACCCTGGAGCCCCCTGGCTGGCTGCAGCCACAGGGAACGGGGGTTCTGAGTTGGCAGCCCCCATTCCCGAAGCATCCATGGGCAGTTCCCCGAAGGGCTGACACCGGCTGCTCCTCAGCAGCCAGACAACCTCCCTCCCTCTGGTCGGGCACTGCAAGCCACACAGCCACTTGTGTCCCCTGTGTCCCTGGAGGCCGCAGCGCGTTTTGGGTTTTGGCGCGGACGGGCCCCTCTCGGCTTCCGTAGTCCATTTGCCCCCGGAGCCTGCCAGACCCCTGGCCCCAGGGGCGGGCCCTGCTGAGTCCCCGAGCGCCTCCTGAGTTCCTGCCACCACCCTTGGGCCGGGATGAGGTGCCACCTTGTGCGTAGAAGCCCTGCACACAGGCAAGAAGCCCCCCAGGCCCGCGGGCGCGCCCGACCCTGGAGCCCCCTGGCTGGCTGCAGCCACAGGGAACGGGGGTTCTGAGTTGGCAGCCCCCATTCACGAAGCATCCACGGGCAGTTCCCCGAAGGGCTGACACCGGCTGCGCCTCAGCAGCCAGACAAACTCCCTCCCTCTGGTCGGGCACTGCAAGCCACACAGCCACTTGTGTGCCCTGTGTCCCTGGAGGCCGCAGCGCGTTTTGGGTTTTGGCGCGGACGGGCCCCTCTCGGCTTCCGTAGTCCATTTACCCCCGGAGCCTGCCAGACCCCTGGCCCCAGGGGCTTGCCCTGCTGAGTCCCCGAGCACCTCCTGGGTTCCTGCCACCACCCTTGGGCCGGGATGAGGTGCCACCTTGTGCGTAGAAGCCCTGCACACAGGCAAGAAGCCCCCCAGGCCCGCGGGCGCGCCCGACCCTGGAGCCCCCAGGCTGGCTGCAGCCATAGGGAACGGGGGTTCTGAGTTGGCAGCCCCCATTCCCGAAGCATCCACGGGCAGTTCCCCGAAGGGCTGACACCGGCTGCGCCTCAGCAGCCAGACAACCTCCCTCCCTCTGGTCGGGCACTGCAAGCCACACAGCCACTTGTGTCCCCTGTGTCCCTGGAGGCCGCAGCGCGTTTTGGGTTTTGGCGCGGACGGGCCCCTCTCGGCTTCCGTAGTCCATTTGCCCCGGAGCCTGCCAGACCCCTGGCCCCAGGGGCGGGCCCTGCTGAGTCCCCGAGCGCCTCCTGGGTTCCTGCCACCACCCTTGGGCCGGGATGAGGTGCCACCTTGTGCGTAGAAGCCCTGCACACAGGCAAGAAGCCCCCCAGGCCCATGGGCGCGCCCGACCCTGGAGCCCCCTGGCTGGCTGCAGCCACAGGGAACGGGGGTTCTGAGTTGGCAGCCCCCATTCCCGAAGCCTCCATGGGCAGTTCCCCGAAGGGCTGACACCGGTTGCGCCTCAGCAGCCAGACAACCTCCCTCCCTCTGGTCGGGCACTGTAAGCCACACAGCCACTTGTGTCCCCTGTGTCCCTGGAGGCCGCAGCGCGTTTTGGGTTTTGGCGCGGACGGGCCCCTCTCGGCTTCCGTAGTCCATTTGCCCCGGAGCCTGCCAGACCCCTGGCCCCAGGGGTGGGCCCTGCTGAGTCCCCGAGCGCCTCCTGGGTTCCTGCCACCACCCTTGGGCCGGGATGAGGTGCCACCTTGTGCGTAGAAGCCCTGCACACAGGCAAGAAGCCCCCCAGGCCCGCGGGCGCGCCCGACCCTGGAGCCCCCTGGCTGGCTGCAGCCACAGGGAACGGGGGTTCTGAGTTGGCAGCCCCCATTCCCGAAGCATCCACGGGCAGTTCCCCGAAGGGCTGACACCGGCTGCGCCTCAGCAGCCAGACAACCTCCCTCCCTCTGGTCGGGCACTGCAAGCCACACAGCCACTTGTGTCCCCTGTGTCCCTGGAGGCCGCAGCGCGTTTTGGGTTTTGGCGCGGACGGGCCCCTCTCGGCTTCCGTAGTCCATTTGCCCCGGAGCCTGCCAGACCCCTGGCCCCAGGGGTGGGCCCTGCTGAGTCCCCGAGCGCCTCCTGGGTTCCTGCCACCACCCTTGGGCCGGGATGAGGTGCCACCTTGTGCGTAGAAGCCCTGCACACAGGCAAGAAGCCCCCCAGGCCCGCGGGCGCGCCCGACCCTGGAGCCCCCTGGCTGGCTGCAGCCACAGGGAACGGGGGTTCTGAGTTGGCAGCCCCCATTCCCGAAGCATCCACGGGCAGTTCCCCGAAGGGCTGACACCGGCTGCGCCTCAGCAGCCAGACAACCTCCCTCCCTCTGGTCGGGCACTGCAAGCCACACAGCCACTTGTGTCCCCTGTGTCCCTGGAGGCCGCAGCGCGTTTTGGGTTTTGGCGCGGACGGGCCCCTCTAGGCTTCCGTAGTCCATTTGCCCCGGAGCCTGCCAGACCCCTGGCCCCAGGGGTGGGCCCTGCTGAGTCCCCGAGCGCCTCCTGGGTTCTTGCCACCACCCTTGGGCCGGGATGAGTTGCCACCTTGTGCGTAGAAGCCCTGCACATAGGCAAGAAGCCCCCCAGGCCCGCGGGCGCGCCCGACCCTGGAGCCCCCTGGCTGGCTGCAGCCACAGGGAACGGGGGTTCTGAGTTGGCAGCCCCCATTCCCGAAGCATCCATGGGCAGTTCCCCGAAGGGCTGACACCGGCTGCTCCTCAGCAGCCAGACAACCTCCCTCCCTCTGGTCGGGCACTGCAAGCCACACAGCCACTTGTGTCCCCTGTGTCCCTGGAGGCCGCAGCGCGTTTTGGGTTTTGGCGCGGACGGGCCCCTCTCGGCTTCCGTAGTCCATTTGCCCCCGGAGCCTGCCAGACCCCTGGCCCCAGGGGCGGGCCCTGCTGAGTCCCCGAGCGCCTCCTGAGTTCCTGCCACCACCCTTGGGCCGGGATGAGGTGCCACCTTGTGCGTAGAAGCCCTGCACACAGGCAAGAAGCCCCCCAGGCCCGCGGGCGCGCCCGACCCTGGAGCCCCCTGGCTGGCTGCAGCCACAGGGAACGGGGGTTCTGAGTTGGCAGCCCCCATTCACGAAGCATCCACGGGCAGTTCCCCGAAGGGCTGACACCGGCTGCGCCTCAGCAGCCAGACAAACTCCCTCCCTCTGGTCGGGCACTGCAAGCCACACAGCCACTTGTGTGCCCTGTGTCCCTGGAGGCCGCAGCGCGTTTTGGGTTTTGGCGCGGACGGGCCCCTCTCGGCTTCCATAGTCCATTTACCCCCGGAGCCTGCCAGACCCCTGGCCCCAGGGGCTTGCCCTGCTGAGTCCCCGAGCACCTCCTGGGTTCCTGCCACCACCCTTGGGCCGGGATGAGGTGCCACCTTGTGCGTAGAAGCCCTGCACACAGGCAAGAAGCCCCCCAGGCCCGCGGGCGCGCCCGACCCTGGAGCCCCCAGGCTGGCTGCAGCCATAGGGAACGGGGGTTCTGAGTTGGCAGCCCCCATTCCCGAAGCATCCACGGGCAGTTCCCCGAAGGGCTGACACCGGCTGCGCCTCAGCAGCCAGACAACCTCCCTCCCTCTGGTCGGGCACTGCAAGCCACACAGCCACTTGTGTCCCCTGTGTCCCTGGAGGCCGCAGCGCGTTTTGGGTTTTGGCGCGGACGGGCCCCTCTCGGCTTCCGTAGTCCATTTGCCCCGGAGCCTGCCAGACCCCTGGCCCCAGGGGCGGGCCCTGCTGAGTCCCCGAGCGCCTCCTGGGTTCCTGCCACCACCCTTGGGCCGGGATGAGGTGCCACCTTGTGCGTAGAAGCCCTGCACACAGGCAAGAAGCCCCCCAGGCCCATGGGCGCGCCCGACCCTGGAGCCCCCTGGCTGGCTGCAGCCACAGGGAACGGGGGTTCTGAGTTGGCAGCCCCCATTCCCGAAGCCTCCATGGGCAGTTCCCCGAAGGGCTGACACCGGTTGCGCCTCAGCAGCCAGACAACCTCCCTCCCTCTGGTCGGGCACTGTAAGCCACACAGCCACTTGTGTCCCCTGTGTCCCTGGAGGCCGCAGCGCGTTTTGGGTTTTGGCGCGGACGGGCCACTCTCGGCTTCCGTAGTCCATTTGCCCCGGAGCCTGCCAGACCCCTGGCCCCAGGGGTGGGCCCTGCTGAGTCCCCGAGCGCCTCCTGGGTTCCTGCCTCCACCCTTGGGCCGGGATGAGGTGCCACCTTGTGCGTAGAAGCCCTGCACACAGGCAAGAAGCCCCCCAGGCCCGCGGGCGCGCCCGACCCTGGAGCCCCCTGGCTGGCTGCAGCCACAGGGAACGGGGGTTCTGAGTTGGCAGCCCCCATTCCCGAAGCATCCACGGGCAGTTCCCCGAAGGGCTGACACCGGCTGCGCCTCAGCAGCCAGACAACCTCCCTCCCTCTGGTCGGGCACTGCAAGCCACACAGCCACTTGTGTCCCCTGTGTCCCTGGAGGCCGCAGCGCGTTTTGGGTTTTGGCGCGGACGGGCCCCTCTCGGCTTCCGTAGTCCATTTGCCCCCGGAGCCTGCCAGACCCCTGGCCCCAGGGGCTTGCCCTGCTGAGTCCCCGAGCACCTCCTGGGTTCCTGCCACCACCCTTGCCCGGGATGAGGTGCCACCTTGTGCGTACAAGCCCTGCACACAGGCAAGAAGCCCCCCAGGCCCGCGGGCGCGCCCGACCCTGGAGCCCCCTGGCTGGCTGCAGCCACAGGGAACGGGGGTTCTGAGTTGGCAGCCCCCATTCACGAAGCCTCCATGGGCAGTTCCCCGAAGGGCTGACACCGGCTGTGCCTCAGCAGCCAGACAACCTCCCTCCCTCTGGTCAGGCACTGCAAGCCACACAGCCACTTGTGTCCCCTGTGTCCCTCGAGGCCGCAGCGCGTTTTGTGTTTTGGCGAGGACGGGCCCCTCTCGGCTTCCGTAGTCCATTAGCCCCCGGAGCCTGCCAGACCCCTGGCCCCAGGGGCGGGCCCTGCTGAGTCCCCGAGCGCCTCCTGAGTTCCTGCCCCCACCCTTGGGCCGGGATGAGGTGCCACCTTGTGCGTAGAAGCCGTGCACACAGGCAAGAAGCCCCCCAGGCCCGCGGGCGCGCCCGACCCTGGAGCCCCCTGGCTGGCTGCAGCCACAGGGAACGGGGGTTCTGAGTTGGCAGCCCCCATTCCCGAAGCATCCACGGGCAGTTCCCCGAAGGGCTGACACCGGCTGCGCCTCAGCAGCCAGACAACCTCCCTCCCTCTGGTCGGGCACTGCAAGCCACACAGCCACTTGTGTCCCCTGTGTCCCTGGAGGCCGCAGCGCGTTTTGGGTTTTTGGCGCAGACGGGCCCCTCTCGGCTTCCGTAGTCCATTTGCCCTGGAGCCTGCCAGACCCCTGGCCCTAGGGGCGGGCCCTCCTGAGTCCCCGAGCGCCTCCTGGGTTCCTGCCACCACCCTTGGGCCGGGATGAGGTGCCACCTTGTGCGTAGAAGCCCTGCACACAGGCAAGAAGCCCCCCAGGCCCATGGGCGCGCCCGACCCTGGAGCCCCCTGGTTGGCTGCAGCCACAGGGAACGGGGGTTCTGAGTTGGCAGCCCCCATTCCCGAAGCATCCACGGGCAGTTCCCCGAAGGGCTGACACCGGCTGCGCCTCAGCAGCCAGACAACCCCCCTCCCTCTGGTCGGGCACTGCAAGCCACACAGCCACTCGTGTCCCCTGTGTCCCTGGATGCCGCAGTGCGTTTTCGGTTTTGGCGCGGACGGGCCCCTCTCGGCTTCCGTAGTCCATTTGCCCCGGAGCCTGCCAGACCCCTGGCCCCAGGGGCGGGCCCTGCTGAGTCCCCGAGCGCCTCCTGGGTTCCTGCCACCACCCTTGGGCCGGGATGAGGTGCCACCTTGTGCGTAGAAGCCCTGCACACAGGCAAGAAGCCCACCAGGCCCGACCCTGGAGCCCCCTGGCTGACTGCAGCCACAGGGAACGGGGGTTCTGAGTTGGCAGCCCCCATTCAGAAGCATCCACGGGCAGTTCCCCGAAGGGCTGACACCGGCTGCGCCTCAGCAGCCAGACAACCTCCCTCCCTCTGGTCGGGCACTGCAAGCCACACAGCCACTTGTGTCCCCTGTGTCCCTGGAGGCCGCAGCGCGTTTTGGATTTCGGCGCGGATGGGCCCCTCTCGGCTTCCGTAGTCCATTTGCCCCCGGAGCCTGCCAGACCCCTGGCCCCAGGGGCGGGCCCTGCTGAGTCCCCGAGCGCCTCCTGGGTTCCTGCCACCACCCTAGGGCCGGGATGAGGTGCCACCTTGTGCGTAGAAGCACTGCACACAGGCAAGAAGCCCCCCAGGCCCGCGGGCGCGCCCGACCCTGGAGCCCCCTGGCTGGCTGCAGCCACAGGGAACGGGGGTTCTGAGTTGGCAGCCCCCATTCCCGAAGCATCCACGGGCAGTTCCCCGAAGGGCTGACACCGGCTGCGCCTCAGCAGCCAGACAACCTCCCTCCCTCTGGTCGGGCACTGCAAGCCACACAGCCACTCGTGTCCCCTGTGTCCCTGGAGGCCGCAGCGCGTTTTGGGTTTTGGCGCGGACGGGCCCCTCTCGGCTTCCGTAGTCCATTTGCCCCCGGAGCCTGCCAGACCCCTGGCCCCAGGGGCGGGCCCTGCTGAGTTCCCGAGCGCCTCCTGGGTTCCTGCCACCACCCTTGGGCCGGGATGAGGTGCCACCTTGTGCGTAGAAGCCCTGCACACAGGCAAGAAGCCCCCCAGGCCCGCGGGCGCGCCCGACCCTGGAGCCCCCTGGCTGGCTGCAGCCACAGGGAACGGGGGTTCAGAGTTGGCAGCCCCCATTCACCAAGCCTCCATGGGCAGTTCCCCGAAGGGCTGACACCGGCTGCGCCTCAGCAGCCAGACAACCTCCCTCCCTCTGGTCGGGCACTGCAAGCCACACAGCCACTTGTGTCCCCTGTGTCCCTGGAGGCCGCAGCGCGTTTTGTGTTTTGGCGAGGACGGGCCCCTCTCGGCTTCCGTAGTCCATTTGCCCCCGGAGCCTGCCAGACCCCTGGCCCCAGGGGCGGGCCCTGCTGAGTCCCCGAGCGCCTCCTGAGTTCCTGCCACCACCCTTGGGCCGGGATGAGGTGCCACCTTGTGCGTAGAAGCCCTGCACACAGGCAAGAAGCCCCCCAGGCCCGCGGGCGCACCCGACCCTGGAGCCCCCTGGCTGGCTGCAGCCACAGGGAACGGGGGTTCTGAGTTGGCAGCCCCCATTCCCGAATCATCCACGGGCAGTTCCCCGAAGGCTTGACACCGGCTGCGCCTCAGCAGCCAGACAACCTCCCTCCCTCTGGTCGGGCACTGCAAGCCACACAGCCACTTGTGTCCCCTGTGTCCCTGGAGGCCGCAGCGCGTTTTGGGTTTTGGCGCGGACGGGCCCCTCTCGGCTTCCGTAGTCCATTTGCCCCGGAGCCTGCCAGACCCCTGGCCCCAGGGGCGGGCCCTGCTGAGTCCCCGAGCGCCTCCTGGGTTCCTGCCACCACCCTTGGGCCGGATGTGGTGCCACCTTGTGCGTAGAAGCCCTGCACACAGGCAAGAAGCCCCCCAGGCCCGACCCTGGAGCCCCCTGGCTGGCTGCAGCCACAGGGAACGGGGGTTCTGAGTTGGCAGCCCCCATTCCCGAAGCATCCACGGGCAGTTCCCCGAAGGGCTGACACCGGCTGCGCCTCAGCAGCCAGACAACCTCCCTCCCTCTGGTCGGGCACTGCAAGCCACACAGCCACTTGTGTCCCCTGTGTCCCTGGAGGCCGCAGCGCGTTTTGGGTTTTGGCGCGGACGGGCCCCTCTCGGCTTCCGTAGTCCATTTGCCCCCGGAGCCTGCCAGACCCCTGGCCCCAGGGGCGGGCCCTGCTGAGTCCCCGAGCGCCTCCTGAGTTCCTGCCACCACCCTTGGGCCGGGATGAGGTGCCACCTTGTGCGTAGAAGCCCTGCACACAGGCAAGAAGCCCCCCAGGCCCACGGGCGCGCCCGACCCTGGAGCCCCCTGGCTGGCTGCAGCCACAGGGAACGGGGGTTCAGAGATGGCAGCCCCCATTCACCAAGCCTCCATGGGCAGTTCCCCGAAGGGCTGACACCGGCTGCGCCTCAGCAGCCAGACAACCTCCCTCTCTCTGGTCGGGCACTGCAAGCCACACAGCCACTTGTGTCCCCTGTGTCCCTCGAGGCCGCAGCGCGTTTTGTGTTTTGGGGAGGACGGGCCCCTCTCGGCTTCCGTAGTCCATTTGCCCCCGGAGCCTGCCAGACCCCTGGCCCCAGGGGCGGGCCCTGCTGAGTCCCCGAGCGCCTCCTGAGTTCCTGCCACCACCCTTGGGCCGGGATGAGGTGCCACCTTGTGCGTAGAAGCCGTGCACAGGCAAGAAGCCCCCCAGGCCCACGGGCGCACCCGACCCTGGAGCCCCCTGGCTGGCTGCAGCCACAGGGAACGGGGTATCTGAGTTGGCAGCCCCCATTCCCGAAGCCTCCACGGGCAGTTCCCCGAAGGGCTGACACCGGCTGCGCCTCAGCAGCCAGACAACCTCCCTCCCTCTGGTCGGGCACTGCAAGCCACACAGCCACTTGTGTCCCCTGTGTCCCTGGAGGCCGCAGCGCGTTTTGGGTTTTGGCGCGGACGGGCCCCTCTCGGTTTCCATAGTCCATTTGCTCCCGGAGCCTGCCAGACCCCTGGCCCCAGGGGCGGGCCCTGCTGAGTCCCCGAGCGCCTCCTGGGTTCCTGCCACCACCCTTGGGCCGGGATGAGGTGCCACCTTGTGCGTAGAAGCCCTGCACACAGGCAAGAAGCCCCCCAGGCCCGCGGGCGCGCCCGACCCTGGAGCCCCCTGGCTGGCTGCAGCCATAGGGAACGGGGGTTCTGAGTTGGCAGCCCCCATTCCCGAAGCATCCACGGGCAGTTCCCCGAAGGGCTGACACCGGCTGCGCCTCAGCAGCCAGACAACCTCCCTCCCTCTGGTCGGGCACTGCAAGCCACACAGCCACTTGTGTCCCCTGTGTCCCTGGAGGCCGCAGCGCGTTTTGGGTTTTGGCGCGGACGGGCCCCTCTCGGCTTCCGTAGTCCATTTGCCCCCGGAGCCTGCCAGACCCCTGGCCCCAGGGGCGGGCCCTGCTGAATCCCCGAGCGCCTCCTGAGTTCCTGCCACCACCCTTGGGGCGGGATGAGGTGCCACCTTGTGCGTAGAAGCCCTGCACACAGGCAAGAAGCCCCCCAGGCCCGCGGGCGCACCCGACCCTGGAGCCCCCTGGCTGGCTGCAGCCACAGGGAACGGGGTTTCTGAGTTGGCAGCCCCCATTCCCGAAGCATCCACGGGCAGTTCCCCGAAGGGCTGACACCGGCTGCACCTCAGCAGCCAGACAACCTCCCTCCCTCTGGTCGGGCACTGCAAGCCACACAGCCACTTGTGTCCCCTGTGTCCCTGGAGGCCGCAGCGCGTTTTGGGTTTTGGCGCGGACGGGCCCCTCTCGGTTTCCGTAGTCCATTTGCCCCCGGAGCCTGCCAGACCCCTGGCCCCAGGGGCGGGCCCTGCTGAGTCCCCGAGCGCCTCCTGGGTTCCTGCCACCACCCTTGGGCCGGGATGAGGTGCCACCTTGTGCGTAGAAGCCCTGCACACAGGCAAGAAGCCCCCCAGGCCCGCGGGCGCGCCCGACCCTGGAGCCCCCTGGCTGGCTGCAGCCACAGGGAACGGGGGTTCTGAGTTGGCAGCCCCCATTCCCGAAGCATCCACGGGCAGTTCCCCGAAGGGCTGACACCGGCTGCGCCTCAGCAGCCAGACAACCTCCCTCCCTCTGGTCGGGCACTGCAAGCCACACAGCCACTTGTGTCCCCTGTGTCCCTGGAGCCCGCAGCGCGTTTTGGGTTTTGGCGCGGACGGGCCCCTCTCGGCTTCTGTAGTCCATTTGCCCCGGAGCCTGCCAGACCCCTGGCCCCAGGGGCGGGCCCTGCTGAGTCCCCGAGCGCCTCCTGAGTTCCTGCCACCACCCTTGGGGCGGGATGAGATGCCACCTTGTGCGTAGAAGCCCTGCACACAGGCAAGAAGCCCCCCAGGCCCGCGGGCGCGCCCGACCCTGGAGCCCCCTGGCTGGCTGCAGCCACAGGGAACGGGGGTTCAGAGTTGGCAGCCCCCATTCACGAAGCCTCCACGGGCAGTTCCCCGAAGGGCTGACACCGGCTGCGCCTCAGCAGCCAGACAACCTCCCTTCCTCTGGTCGGGCACTGCAAGCCACACAGCCACTTGTGTCCCCTGTGTCCCTGGAGGCCGCAGCGCGTTTTGTGTTTTGGCGAGGACGGGCCCCTCTCGGCTTCCGTAGTCCATTTGCCCCGGAGCCTGCCAGACCCCTGGCCCCAGGGGTGGGCCCTGCTGAGTCCCCGAGCGCCTCCTGGGTTCCTGCCACCACCCTTGGGCCGGGATGAGGTGCCACCTTGTGCGTAGAAGCCCTGCACACAGGCAAGAAGCCCCCCAGGCCCGCGGGCGCGCCCGACCCTGGAGCCCCCTGGCTGGCTGCAGCCACAGGGAACGGGGGTTCTGAGTTGGCAGCCCCCATTCCCGAAGCCTCCACGGGCAGTTCCCCGAAGGGCTGACACCGGCTGCGCCTCAGCAGCCAAACTCCCTCCCTCTGGTCGGGCACTGCAAGCCACACAGCCACTTGTGTCCCCTGTGTCCCTGGAGGCCGCAGCGCGTTTTGGGTTTTGGCGCGGACGGGCCCCTCTCGGCTTCCGTAGTCCATTTGCCTTGGAGCCTGCCAGACCCCTGGCCCTAGGGGCGGGCCCTCCTGAGTCCCCGAGCGCCTCCTGGGTTCCTGCCACCACCCTTGGGCCGGGATGAGGTGCCACCTTGTGCGTAGAAGCCCTGCACACAGGCAAGAAGCCCCCCAGGCCCATGGGCGCGCCCGACCCTGGAGCCTTCTGGTTGGCTGCAGCCACAGGGAACGGGGGTTCTGAGTTGGCAGCCCCCATTCCCGAAGCATCCACGGGCAGTTCCCCGAAGGGCTGACACCGGCTGCGCCTCAGCAGCCAGACAACCTCCCTCCCTCTGGTCGGGCACTGCAAGCCACACAGCCACTCGTGTCCCCTGTGTCCCTGGATGCCGCAGTGCGTTTTCGGTTTTGGCGCGGACGGGCCCCTCTCGGCTTCCGTAGTCCATTTGCCCCGGAGCCTGCCAGACCCCTGGCCCCAGGGGCGGGCCCTGCTGAGTTCCCCAGCGCCTCCTGGGTTCCTGCCACCACCCTTGGGCCGGGATGAGGTGCCACCTTGTGCGTAGAAGCCCTGCACACAGGCAAGAAGCCCCCCAGGCCCGCGGGCGCACCCGACCCTGGAGCCCCCTGGCTGGCTGCAGCCACAGGGAACGGGGGTTCAGAGATGGCAGCCCCCATTCACCAAGCCTCCATGGGCAGTTCCCCGAAGGGCTGACACCGGCTGCGCCTCAGCAGCCAGACAACCTCCCTCTCTCTGGTCGGGCACTGCAAGCCACACAGCCACTTGTGTCCCCTGTGTCCCTCGAGGCCGCAGCGCGTTTTGTGTTTTGGCGAGGACGGGCCCCTCTCGGCTTCCGTAGTCCATTTGCCCCCGGAGCCTGCCAGACCCCTGGCCCCAGGGGCGGGCCCTGCTGAGTCCCCGAGCGCCTCCTGAGTTCCTGCCACCACCCTTGGGCCGGGATGAGGTGCCACCTTGTGCGTAGAAGCCGTGCACACAGGCAAGAAGCCCCCCAGGCCCACGGGCGCACCCGACCCTGGAGCCCCCTGGCTGGCTGCAGCCACAGGGAACGGGGTATCTGAGTTGGCAGCCCCCATTCCCGAAGCCTCCACGGGCAGTTCCCCGAAGGGCTGACACCGGCTGCGCCTCAGCAGCCAGACAACCTCCCTCCCTCTGGTCGGGCACTGCAAGCCACACAGCCACTTGTGTCCCCTGTGTCCCTGGAGGCCGCAGCGCGTTTTGGGTTTTGGCGCGGACGGGCCCCTCTCGGTTTCCATAGTCCATTTGCCCCCGGAGCCTGCCAGACCCCTGGCCCCAGGGGCGGGCCCTGCTGAGTCCCCGAGCGCCTCCTGGGTTCCTGCCACCACCCTTGGGCCGGGATGAGGTGCCACCTTGTGCGTAGAAGCCCTGCACACAGGCAAGAAGCCCCCCAGGCCCGCGGGCGCGCCCGACCCTGGAGCCCCCTGGCTGGCTGCAGCCACAGGGAACGGGGGTTCTGAGTTGGCAGCCCCCATTCCCGAAGCATCCACGGGCAGTTCCCCGAAGGGCTGACACCGGCTGCGCCTCAGCAGCCAGACAACCTCCCTCCCTCTGGTCGGGCACTGCAAGCCACACAGCCACTTGTGTCCCCTGTGTCCCTGGAGGCCGCAGCGCGTTTTGGGATTTGGCGCGGACGGGCCCCTCTCGGCTTCTGTAGTCCATTTGCCCCGGAGCCTGCCAGACCCCTGGCCCCAGGGGCGGGCCCTGCTGAGTCCCCGAGCGCCTCCTCAGTTCCTGCCACCACCCTTGGGCCGGGATGAGATGCCACCTTGTGCGTAGAAGCCCTGCACACAGGCAAGAAGCCCCCCAGGCCCGCGGGCGCGCCCGACCCTGGAGCCCCCTGGCTGGCTGCAGCCACAGGGAACGGGGGTTCAGAGTTGGCAGCCCCCATTCACGAAGCCTCCACGGGCAGTTCCCCGAAGGGCTGACACCGGCTGCGCCTCAGCAGCCAGACAACCTCCCTCCCTCTGGTCGGGCACTGCAAGCCACACAGCCACTTGTGTCCCCTGTGTCCCTGGAGGCCGCAGCGCGTTTTGTGTTTTGGCGAGGACGGGCCCCTCTCGGCTTCCGTAGTCCATTTGCCCCCGGAGCCTGCCAGACCCCTGGCCCCAGGGGCGGGCCCTGCTGAGTCCCCGAGCGCCTCCTGAGTTCCTGCCACCACCCTTGGGCCGGGATGAGGTGCCACCTTGTGCGTAGAAGCCCTGCACACAGGCAAGAAGATCCCCAGGCCCGCGGGCGCGCCCGACCCTGGAGCCCCCTGGCTGGCTGCAGCCACAGGGAACGGGGGTTCTGAGTTGGCAGCCCCCATTCCCGAAGCATCCACGGGCAGTTCCCCGAAGGGCTGACACCAGCTGCGCCTCAGCAGCCAGACAACCTCCCTCCCTCTGGTCGGGCACTGCAAGCCACACAGCCACTTGTGTCCCCTGTGTCCCTGGAGGCCGCAGCGCGTTTTGGGATTTGGCGCGGACGGGCCCCTCTCGGCTTCCGTAGTCCATTTGCCCCGGAGCCTGCCAGACCCCTGGCCCCAGGGGCGGGCCCTGCTGAGTCCCCGAGCGCCTCCTGAGTTCCTGCCACCACCCTTGCGCCGGAATGAGGTGCCACCTTGTGCGTAGAAGCCCTGCACACAGGCAAGAAGCCCCCCAGGCCCGCGGGCGCGCCCGACCCTGGAGCCCCCTGGCTGGCTGCAGCCACAGGGAACGGGGGTTCTGAGTTGGCAGCCCCCATTCCCGAAGCATCCACGGGCAGTTCCCCGAAGGGCTGACACCGGCTGCGCCTCAGCAGCCAGACAACCTCCCTCCCTCTGGTCGGGCACTGCAAGCCACACAGCCACTTGTGTCCCCTGTGTCCCTGGAGGCCGCAGCGCGTTTTGGGTTTTGGCGCGGACGGGCCCCTCTTGGATTCCGTAGTCCATTTGCCCCGGAGCCTGCCAGACCCCTGGCCCCAGGGGTGGGCCCTGCTGAGTCCCCGAGCGCCTCCTGAGTTCCTGCCACCACCCTTGGGCCGGGATGAGGTGCCACCTTGTGCGTAGAAGCCCTGCACACAGGCAAGAAGCCCCCCAGGCCCACGGGCGCGCCCGACCCTGGAGCCCCCTGGCTGGCTGCAGCCACAGGGAACGGGGGTTCTGAGTTGGCAGCCCCCATTCCCGAAGCATCCACGGGCAGTTCCCCGAAGGGCTGACACCGGCTGTGCCTCAGCAGCCAGACAACCTCCCTCCCTCTGGTCGGGCACTGTAAGCCACACAGCCACTTGTGTCCCCTGTGTCCCTGGAGGCCGCAGTGCGTTTTGGGTTTTGGCACGGACGGGCCCCTCTCGGCTTCCGTAGTCCATTTGCCCCGGAGCCTGCCAGACCCCTGGCCCCAGGGGTGGGCCCTGCTGAGTCCCCGAGCGCCTCCTGGGTTCCTGCCACCACCCTTGGGCCGGGATGAGGTGCCACCTTGTGCGTAGAAGCCCTGCACACAGGCAAGAAGCCCCCCAGGCCCGCGGTCGCGCCCGACCCTGGAGCCCCCTGGCTGGCTGCAGCCACAGGGAACGGGGGTTCTGAGTTGGCAGCCCCCATTCCCGAAGCCTCCACGGGCAGTTCCCCGAAGGGCTGACACCGGCTGCGCCTCAGCAGCCAAACTCCCTCCCTATGGTCGGGCACTGCAAGCCACACAGCCACTTGTGTCCCCTGTGTCCCTGGAGGCCGCAGCGCATTTTGGGTTTTGGCGCGGACGGGCCCCTCTCGGCTTCCGTAGTCCATTTACCCCCGGAGCCTGCCAGACCCCTGGCCCCAGGGGCTTGCCCTGCTGAGTCCCCGAGCACCTGCTGGGTTCCTGCCACCACCCTTGGGCCGGGATGAGGTGCCACCTTGTGCGTAGAAGCCCTACACACAGGCAAGAAGCCCCCCAGGCCCGCGGGCGCACCCGACCCTGGAGCCCCCTGGCTGGCTGCAGCCATAGGGAACGGGGGTTCTGAGTTGGCAGCCCCCATTCCCGAAGCATCCACGGGCAGTTCCCCGAAGGGCTGACACCGGCTGCGCCTCAGCAGCCAGACAACCTCCCTCCCTCTGGTCGGGCACTGCAAGCCACACAGCCACTTGTGTCCCCTGTGTCCCTGGAGGCCGCAGCGCGTTTTGGGTTTTGGCGCGGACGGGCCCCTCTCGGCTTCCGTAGTCCATTTGCCCCCGGAGCCTGCCAGACCCCTGGCCCCAGGGGCGGGCCCTGCTGAGTCCCCGAGCGCCTCCTGAGTTCCTGCCACCACACTTGGGGCGGGATGAGGTGCCACCTTGTGCGTAGAAGCCCTGCACACAGGCAAGAAGCCCCCCAGGCCCGCGGGCGCACCCGACCCTGGAGCCCCCTGGCTGGCTGCAGCCACAGGGAACGGGGTTTCTGAGTTGGCAGCCCCCATTCCCGAAGCATCCACGGGCAGTTCCCCGAAGGGCTGACACCGGCTGCGCCTCAGCAGCCAGACAACCTCCCTCCCTCTGGTCGGGCACTGCAAGCCACACAGCCACTTGTGTCCCCTGTGTCCCTGGAGGCCGCAGCGCGTTTTGGGTTTGGCGCGGACGGGCCCCTCTCGGTTTCCGTAGTCCATTTGCCCCCGGAGCCTGCCAGACCCCTGGCCCCAGGGGCGGGCCCTGCTGAGTCCCCGAGCGCCTCCTGGGTTCCTGCCACCACCCTTGGGCAGGGATGAGGTGCCACCTTGTGCGTAGAAGCCCTGCACACAGGCAAGAAGCCCCCCAGGCCCGCGGGCGCGCCCGACCCTGGAGCCCCCTGGCTGGCTGCAGCCACAGGGAACGGGGGTTCAGAGTTGGCAGCCCCCATTCCCGAAGCATCCACGGGCAGTTCCCCGAAGGGCTGACGCCAGCTGCGCCTCAGCAGCCAGACAACCTCCCTCCCTCTGGTCGGGCACTGCAAGCCACACAGCCACTTGTGTCCCCTGTGTCCCTGGAGGCTGCAGCGCGTTTTGGGTTTTGGCGCGGACGGGCCCCTCTCGGCTTCCGTAGTCCATTTGCCCCCGGAGCCTGCCAGACCCCTGGCCCCAGGGGCTTGCCCTGCTGAGTCCCCGAGCACCTCCTGGGTTCCTGCCACCACCCTTGCCCGGGATGAGGTGCCACCTTGTGCGTAGAAGCCCTGCACACAGGCAAGAAGCCCCCCTGGCCCGCGGGCGTGCCTGACCCTGGAGCCCCCTGGCTGGCTGCAGCCATAGGGAACGGGGGTTCTGAGTTGGCAGCCCCCATTCCCGAAGCATCCACGGGCAGTTCCCCGAAGGGCTGACACCGGCTGCGCCTCAGCAGCCAGACAACCTCCCTCCCTCTGGTCGGGCACTGCAAGCCACACAGCCACTTGTGTCCCCTGTGTCCCTGGAGGCCGCAGCGCGTTTTGGGTTTTGGCGCGGACGGGCCCCTCTCGGCTTCCGTAGTCCATTTGCCCCGTAGCCTGCCAGACCCCTGGCCCCAGGGGCGGGCCCTGCTGAGTCCCCGAGCGCCTCCTGAGTTCCTGCCACCACCCTTGGGCCGGGATGAGGTGCCACCTTGTGCGTAGAAGCCCTGCACACAGGCAAGAAGCCCCCCAGGCCCGCGGGCGCGCCCGACCCTGGAGCCCCCTGGCTGGCTGCAGCCACAGGGAACGGGGGTTCTGAGTTGGCAGCCCCCATTCCCGAAGCATCCACGGGCAGTTCCCCGAAGGGCTGACACCGGCTGCGCCTCAGCAGCCAGACAACCTCCCTCCCTCTGGTCGGGCACTGCAAGCCACACAGCCACTTGTGTCCCCTGTGTCCCTGGAGGCCGCAGTGCGTTTTGGGTTTTGGCGCCAACGGGCGCCTCTCGGCTTCCGTAGTCCATTTGCCCCGGAGCCTGCCAGACCCCTGGCCCCAGGGGCGGGCCCTGCTGAGTCCCCGAGCGCCTCCTGGGTTCCTGCCACCACCCTTGGGCCGGGATGAGGTGCCACCTTGTGCGTAGAAGCCCTGCACACAGGCAAGAAGCCCCCCAGGCCCGCGGGCGTGCCCGAACCTGGAGCCCCCTGGCTGGCTGCAGCCACAGGGAACGGGGGTTCAGAGTTGGCAGCCCCCATTCACGAAGCCTCCACGGGCAGTTCCCCGAAGGGCTGACACCGGCTGCGCCTCAGCAGCCAGACAACCTCCCTCCCTCTGGTCGGGAACTGCAAGCCACACAGCCACTTGTGTCCCCTGTGTCCCTGGAGGCCGCAGCGCGTTTTGTGTTTTGGCGAGGACGGGCCCCTCTCGGCTTCCGTAGTCCATTTGCCCCCGGAGCCTGCCAGACCCCTGGCCCCAGGGGCGGGCCCTGCTGAGTCCCCGAGCGCCTCCTGAGTTCCTGCCACCACCCTTGGGCCGGGATGAGGTGCCACCTTGTGCGTAGAAGCCCTGCACACAGGCAAGAAGATCCCCAGGCCCGCGGGCGCGCCCGACCCTGGAGCCCCCTGGCTGGCTGCAGCCACAGGGAACGGGGGTTCTGAGTTGGCAGCCCCCATTCCCGAAGCATCCACGGGCAGTTCCCCGAAGGGCTGACACCGGCTGCGCCTCAGCAGCCAGACAACCTCCCTCCCTCTGGTCGGGCACTGCAAGCCACACAGCCACTTGTGTCCCCTGTGTCCCTGGAGGCCGCAGCGCGTTTTGGGTTTTGGCGAGGACGGGCCCCTCTCGGCTTCTGTAGTCCATTTGCCCCCGGAGCCTGCCAGACCCCTGGCCCCAGAGGCGGGCCCTGCTGAGTCCCCGAGCGCCTCCTGAGTTCCTGCCACCACCCTTGGGCCGGGATGAGGTGCCACCTTGTGCGTAGAAGCCCTGCACACAGGCAAGAAGATCCCCAGGCCCGCGGGCGCGCCCGACCCTGGAGCCCCCTGGCTGGCTGCAGCCACAGGGAACGGGGGTTCTGAGTTGGCAGCCCCCATTCCCGAAGCATCCACGGGCAGTTCCCCGAAGGGCTGACACCGGCTGCGCCTCAGCAGCCAGACAACCTCCCTCCCTCTGGTCGGGCACTGCAAGCCACACAGCCACTTGTGTCCCCTGTGTCCCTGGAGGCCGCAGCGCGTTTTGGGTTTTGGCACGGACGGGCCCCTCTCGGCTTCCGTAGTCCATTTGCCCCCGGAGCCTGCCAGACCCCTGGCCCCAGGGGCGGGCCCTGCTGAGTCCCCGAGCGCCTCCTGAGTTCCTGCCACCACCCTTGGGGCGGGATGAGGTGCCACCTTGTGCGTAGAAGCCCTGCACACAGGCAAGAAGCCCCCCAGGCCCGCGGGCGCACCCGACCCTGGAGCCCCCTGGCTGGCTGCAGCCACAGGGAACGGGGTTTCTGAGTTGGCAGCCCCCATTCCCGAAGCATCCACGGGCAGTTCCCCGAAGGGCTGACACCGGCTGCGCCTCAGCAGCCAGACAACCTCCCTCCCTCTGGTCGGGCACTGCAAGCCACACAGCCACTTGTGTCCCCTGTGTCCCTGGAGGCCGCAGCGCGTTTTGTGTTTTGGCGCGGACGGGCCCCTCTCGGTTTCCGTAGTCCATTTGCCCCCGGAGCCTGCCAGACCCCTGGCCCCAGGGGCGGGCCCTGCTGAGTCCCCGAGCGCCTCCTGGGTTCCTGCCACCACCCTTGGGCAGGGATGAGGTGCCACCTTGTGCGTAGAAGCCCTGCACACAGGCAAGAAGCCCCCCAGGCCCGCGGGCGCGCCCGACCCTGGAGCCCCCTGGCTGGCTGCAGCCACAGGGAACGGGGGTTCAGAGTTGGCAGCCCCCATTCCCGAAGCATCCACGGGTAGTTCCCCGAAGGGCTGACACCAGCTGCGCCTCAGCAGCCAGACAACCTCCCTCCCTCTGGTCGGGCACTGCAAGCCACACAGCCACTTGTGTCCCCTGTGTCCCTGGAGGCCGCAGCGCGTTTTGGGTTTTGGCGCGGACGGGCCCCTCTCGGCTTCCGTAGTCCATTTGCCCCCGGAGCCTGCCAGACCCCTGGCCCCAGGGGCTTGCCCTGCTGAGTCCCCGAGCACCTCCTGGGTTCCTGCCACCACCCTTGCCCGGGATGAGGTGCCACCTTGTGCGTAGAAGCCCTGCACACAGGCAAGAAGCCCCCCAGGCCCGCGGGCGCGCCTGACCCTGGAGCCCCCTGGCTGGCTGCAGCCATAGGGAACGTGGGTTCTGAGTTGGCAGCCCCCATTCCCGAAGCATCCACGGGCAGTTCCCCGAAGGGCTGACACCGGCTGCGCCTCCGCAGCCAGACAACCTCCCTCCCTCTGGTCGGGCACTGCAAGCCACACAGCCACTTGTGTCCCCTGTGTCCCTGGAGGCCGCAGCGCGTTTTGGGTTTTGGCGCGGACGGGCCCCTCTCGGCTTCCGTAGTCCATTTGCCCCGGAGCCTGCCAGACCCCTGGCCCCAGGGGCGGGCCCTGCTGAGTCCCCGAGCGCCTCCTGGGTTCCTGCCACCACCCTTGGGCCGGGATGAGGTGCCACCTTGTGCGTAGAAGCCCTGCACACAGGCAAGAAGCCCCCCAGGCCCGACCCTGGAGCCCCCTGGCTGGCTGCAGCCACAGGGAATGGGGGTTCTGAGTTGGCAGCCCCCATTCCTGAAGCATCCACGGGCAGTTCCCCGAAGGGCTGACACCGGCTGCGCCTCAGCAGCCAGACAACCTCCCTCCCTCTGGTCGGGCACTGCAAGCCACACAGCCACTTGTGTCCCCTGTGTCCCTGGAGGCCGCAGCGCGTTTTGGGTTTTGGCGCGGACGGGCCCCTCTCGGCTTCCGTAGTCCATTTGCCCCCGGAGCCTGCCAGACCCCTGGCCCCAGGGGCGGGCCCTGCTGAGTCCCCGAGCGCCTCCTGAGTTCCTGCCACCACCCGTGGGCCGGGATGAGGTGCCACCTTGTGCGTAGAAGCCCTGCACACAGGCAAGAAGCCCCCCAGGCCCGCGGGCGCGCCCGACCCTGGAGCCCCCTGGCTGGCTGCAGCCACAGGGAACGGGGGTTCAGAGTTGGCAGCCCCCATTCACGAAGCCTCCACGGGCAGTTCCCCGAAGGGCTGACACCGGCTGCGCCTCAGCAGCCAGACAACCTCCCTCCCTCTGGTCAGGCACTTCAAGCCACACAGCCTCTTGTGTCCCCTGTGTCCCTGGAGGCCGCAGCGCGTTTTGGGTTTTGGCGCGGACGGGCCCCTCTCGGCTTCCGTAGTCCATTTGCCCCCGGAGCCTGCCAGACCCCTGGCCCCAGGGGCGGGCCCTGCTGAGTCCCCGAGCGCCTCCTGAGTTCCTGCCACCACCCTTGGGCCGGGATGAGGTGCCACCTTGTGCGTAGAAGCCGTGCACACAGGCAAGAAGCCCCCCAGGCCCGCGGGCGCACCCGACCCTGGAGCCCCCTGGCTGGCTGCAGCCACAGGGAACGGGGTATCTGAGTTGGCAGCCCCCATTCCCGAAGCCTCCACGGGCAGTTCCCCGAAGGGCTGACACCGGCTGCGCCTCAGCAGCCAGACAACCTCCCTCCCTCTGGTCGGGCACTGCAAGCCACACAGCCACTTGTGTCCCCTGTGTCCCTGGAGGCCGCAGCGCGTTTTGTGTTTTGGCGCGGACGGGCCCCTCTCGGTTTCCGTAGTCCATTTGCCCCCGGAGCCTGCCAGACCCCTGGCCCCAGGGGCGGGCCCTGCTGAGTCCCCGAGCGCCTCCTGGGTTCCTGCCACCACCCTTGGGCAGGGATGAGGTGCCACCTTGTGCGTAGAAGCCCTGCACACAGGCAAGAAGCCCCCCAGGCCCGCGGGCGCGCCCGACCCTGGAGCCCCCTGGCTGGCTGCAGCCACAGGGAACGGGGGTTCAGAGTTGGCAGCCCCCATTCCCGAAGCATCCACGGGCAGTTCCCCGAAGGGCTGACACCAGCTGCGCCTCAGCAGCCAGACAACCTCCCTCCCTCTGGTCGGGCACTGCAAGCCACACAGCCACTTGTGTCCCCTGTGTCCCTGGAGGCCGCAGCGCGTTTTGGGTTTTGGCGCGGACGGGCCCCTCTCGGCTTCCGTAGTCCATTTGCCCCCGGAGCCTGCCAGACCCCTGGCCCCAGGGGCTTGCCCTGCTGAGTCCCCGAGCACCTCCTGGGTTCCTGCCACCACCCTTGCCCGGGATGAGGTGCCACCTTGTGCGTAGAAGCCCTGCACACAGGCAAGAAGCCCCCCAGGCCCGCGGGCGCGCCTGACCCTGGAGCCCCCTGGCTGGCTGCAGCCATAGGGAACGGGGGTTCTGAGTTGGCAGCCCCCATTCCCGAAGCATCCACGGGCAGTTCCCCGAAGGGCTGACACCGGCTGCGCCTCAGCAGCCAGACAACCTCCCTCCCTCTGGTCGGGCACTGCAAGCCACACAGCCACTTGTGTCCCCTGTGTCCCTGGAGGCCGCAGCGCGTTTTGGGTTTTGGCGCGGACGGGCCCCTCTCGGCTTCCGTAGTCCATTTGCCCCGGAGCCTGCCAGACCCCTGGCCCCAGGGGCGGGCCCTGCTGAGTCCCCGAGCGCCTCCTGGGTTCCTGCCACCACCCTTGGGCCGGGATGAGGTGCCACCTTGTGCGTAGAAGCCCTGCACACAGGCAAGAAGCCCCCCAGGCCCGACCCTGGAGCCCCCTGGCTGGCTGCAGCCACAGGGAATGGGGGTTCTGAGTTGGCAGCCCCCATTCCTGAAGCATCCACGGGCAGTTCCCCGAAGGGCTGACACCGGCTGCGCCTCAGCAGCCAGACAACCTCCCTCCCTCTGGTCGGGCACTGCAAGCCACACAGCCACTTGTGTCCCCTGTGTCCCTGGAGGCCGCAGCGCGTTTTGGGTTTTGGCGCGGACGGGCCCCTCTCGGCTTCCGTAGTCCATTTGCCCCCGGAGCCTGCCAGACCCCTGGCCCCAGGGGCGGGCCCTGCTGAGTCCCCGAGCGCCTCCTGAGTTCCTGCCACCACCCGTGGGCCGGGATGAGGTGCCACCTTGTGCGTAGAAGCCCTGCACACAGGCAAGAAGCCCCCCAGGCCCGCGGGCGCGCCCGACCCTGGAGCCCCCTGGCTGGCTGCAGCCACAGGGAACGGGGGTTCAGAGTTGGCAGCCCCCATTCACGAAGCCTCCACGGGCAGTTCCCCGAAGGGCTGACACCGGCTGCGCCTCAGCAGCCAGACAACCTCCCTCCCTCTGGTCAGGCACTTCAAGCCACACAGCCTCTTGTGTCCCCTGTGTCCCTGGAGGCCGCAGCGCGTTTTGGGTTTTGGCGCGGACGGGCCCCTCTCGGCTTCCGTAGTCCATTTGCCCCCGGAGCCTGCCAGACCCCTGGCCCCAGGGGCGGGCCCTGCTGAGTCCCCGAGCGCCTCCTGAGTTCCTGCCACCACCCTTGGGCCGGGATGAGGTGCCACCTTGTAGTAGAAGCCGTGCACACAGGCAAGAAGCCCCCCAGGCCCGCGGGCGCACCCGACCCTGGAGCCCCCTGGCTGGCTGCAGCCACAGGGAACGGGGTATCTGAGTTGGCAGCCCCCATTCCCGAAGCCTCCACGGGCAGTTCCCCGAAGGGCTGACACCGGCTGCGCCTCAGCAGCCAGACAACCTCCCTCCCTCTGGTCGGGCACTGCAAGCCACACAGCCACTTGTGTCCCCTGTGTCACTGGAGGCCGCAGCGCGTTTTGGGTTTTGGCGCGGACGGGCCCCTCTCGGTTTCCGTAGTCCATTTGCCCCCGGAGCCTGCCAGACCCCTGGCCCCAGGGGCGGGCCCTGCTGAGTCCCCGAGCGCCTCCTGGGTTCCTGCCACCACCCTTGGGCCGGGATGAGGTGCCACCTTGTGCGTAGAAGCCCTGCACACAGGCAAGAAGCCCCCCAGGCCCGCGGGCGCGCCCGACCCTGGAGCCCCCTGGCTGGCTGCAGCCACAGGGAACGGGGTTTCTGAGTTGGCAGCCCCCATTCCCGAAGCATCCACGGGCAGTTCCCCGAAGGGCTGACACCGGCTGCGCCTCAGCAGCCAGACAACCTCCCTCCCTCTGGTCGGGCACTGCTAGCCACACAGCCACTTGTGTCCCCTGTGTCCCTGGAGGCCGCAGCGCGTTTTGGGTTTTGGCGCGGACGGGCCCCTCTCGGCTTCCGTAGTCCATTTGCCCCCGGAGCCTGCCTGACCCCTGGCCCCAGGGGCGGGCCCTGCTGAGTCCCCGAGCACCTCCTGAGTTCCTGCCACCACCCTTGGGCCGGGATGAGGTGCCACCTTGTGCGTAGAAGCCCTGCACACAGGCAAGAAGCCCCCCAGGCCCGCGGGCGCACCCGACCCTGGAGCCCCCTGGCTGGCTGCAGCCACAGGGAACGGAGGTTCTGAGTTGGCAGCCCCCATTCCCGAAGCATCCACGGGCAGTTCCCCGAAGGGCTGACACCGGCTGCGCCTCAGCAGCCAGACAACCTCCCTCCCTCTGGTCGGGCACTGCAAGCCACACAGCCACTTGTGTCCCCTGTTTCCCTGAGGCCGCATCGCGTTTTGGGTTTTGGCGCGGACAGGCCCCTCTCGGCTTCCGTAGTCCATTTGCCCCGGAGCCTGCCAGACCCCTGGCCCCAGGGGTGGGCCCTGCTGAGTCCCCGAGCGCCTCCTATGTTCTTGCCACCACCCTTGGGCCGGGATGAGTTGCCACCTTGTGCGTAGAAGCCCTGCACACAGGCAAGAAGCACCCCAGGCCCGCGGGCGCGCCCGACCCTGGAGCCCCCTGGCTGGCTGCAGCCACAGGGAACGGGGGTTCTGAGTTGGCAGCCCCCATTCCCGAAGCATCCACGGGCAGTTCCCCGAAGGGCTGACACCGGCTGCGCCTCAGCAGCCAGACAAACTCCCTCCCTCTGGTCGGGCACTGCAAGCCACACAGCCACTTGTGTGCCCTGTGTCCCTGGAGGCCGCAGCGCGTTTTGGGTTTTGGCGCGGACGGGCCCCTCTCGGCTTCCGTAGTCCATTTACCCCCGGAGCCTGCCAGACCCCTGGCCCCAGGGGCTTGCCCTGCTGAGTCCCCGAGCACCTCCTGGGTTCCTGCCACCACCCTTGGGCCGGGATGAGGTGCCACCTTGTGCGTAGAAGCCCTGCACACAGGCAAGAAGCCCCCCAGGCCCGCGGGCCGCGCCCGACCCTGGAGCCCCCTGGCTGGCTGCAGCCATAGGGAACGGGGGTTCTGAGTTGGCAGCCCCCATTCCCGAAGCATCCACGGGCAGTTCCCCGAAGGGCTGACACCGGCTGCGCCTCAGCAGCTAGACAACCTCCCTCCCTCTGGTCGGGCACTGCAAGCCACACAGCCACTTGTGTCCCCTGTGTCCCTGGAGGCCGCAGTGCGTTTTGGGTTTTGGCGCCGACGGGCCCCTCTCGGCTTCCGTAGTCCATTTGCCCCGGAGCCTGCCAGACCCCTGGCCCCAGGGGCGGGCCCTGCTGAGTCCCCGAGCGCCTCCTGGGTTCCTGCCACCACCCTTGGGCCGGGATGAGGTGCCACCTTGTGCGTAGAAGCCCTGCACACAGGCAAGAAGCCCCCCAGGCCCGACCCTGGAGCCCCCTGGCTGGCTGCAGCCACAGGGAACGGGGGTTCAGAGTTGGCAGCCCCCATTCCCGAAGCATCCACGGGCAGTTCCCCGAAGGGCTGACACCGGCTGCGCCTCAGCAGCCAGACAACCTCCCTCCCTCTGGTCGGGCACTGCAAGCCACACAGCCACTTGTGTCCCCTGTGTCCCTGGAGGCCGCAGCGCGTTTTGGGTTTTGGCGCGGACAGGCCCCTCTCGGCTTCCGTAGTCCATTTGCCCCGGAGCCTGCCAGACCCCTGGCCCCAGGGGTGGGCCCTGCTGAGTCCCCGAGCGCCTCCTGGGTTCTTGCCACCACCCTTGGGCCGGGATGAGTTGCCACCTTGTGCGTAGAAGCCCTGCACACAGGCAAGAAGCCCCCCAGGCCCGCGGGTGCGCCCGACCCTGGAGCCCCCTGGCTGGCTGCAGCCACAGGGAACGGGGGTTCTGAGTTGGCAGCCCCCATTCCCGAAGCATCCACGGGCAGTTCCCCGAAGGGCTGACACCGGCTGCGCCTCAGCAGCCAGACAAACTCCCTCCCTCTGGTCGGGCACTGCAAGCCACACAGCCACTTGTGTGCCCTGTGTCCCTGGAGGCCGCAGCGCGTTTTGGGTTTTGGCGCGGACGGGCCCCTCTCGGCTTCCGTAGTCCATTTACCCCCGGAGCCTGCCAGACCCCTGGCCCCAGGGGCTTGCCCTGCTGAGTCCCCGAGCACCTCCTGGGTTCCTGCCACCACCCTTGGGCCGGGATGAGGTGCCACCTTGTGCGTAGAAGCCCTGCACACAGGCAAGAAGCCCCCCAGGCCCGCGGGCGCGCCCGACCCTGGAGCCCCCTGGCTGGCTGCAGCCATAGGGAACGGGGGTTCTGAGTTGGCAGCCCCCATTCCCGAAGCATCCACGGGCAGTTCCCCGAAGGGCTGACACCGGCTGCGCCTCAGCAGCCAGACAACCTCCCTCCCTCTGGTCGGGCACTGCAAGCCACACAGCCACTTGTGTCCCCTGTGTCCCTGGAGGCCGCAGTGCGTTTTGGGTTTTGGCGCCGACGGGCCCCTCTCGGCTTCCGTAGTCCATTTGCCCCGGAGCCTGCCAGACCCCTGGCCCCAGGGGCGGGCCCTGCTGAGTCCCCGAGCGCCTCCTGGGTTCCTGCCACCACCCTTGGGCCGGGATGAGGTGCCACCTTGTGCGTAGAAGCCCTGCACACAGGCAAGAAGCCCCCCAGGCCCGACCCTGGAGCCCCCTGGCTGGCTGCAGCCACAGGGAACGGGGGTTCAGAGTTGGCAGCCCCCATTCCCGAAGCATCCACGGGCAGTTCCCCGAAGGGCTGACACCGGCTGCGCCTCAGCAGCCAGACAACCTCCCTCCCTCTGGTCGGGCACTGCAAGCCACACAGCCACTTGTGTCCCCTGTGTCCCTGGAGGCCGCAGCGCGTTTTGGGTTTTGGCGCGGACGGGCCCCTCTCGGCTTCCGTAGTCCATTTGCCCCCGGAGCCTGCCAGACCCCTGGCCCCAGGGGCGGGCCCTGCTGAGTCCCCGAGCGCCTCCTGAGTTCCTGCCACCACCCTTGGGCCGGGATGAGGTGCCACCTTGTGCGTAGAAGCCCTGCACACAGGCAAGAAGCCCCCCAGGCCCGCGGGCGCGCCCGACCCTGGAGCCCCCTGGCTGGCTGCAGCCACAGGGAACGGGGGTTCTGAGTTGGCAGCCCCCATTCACGAAGCATCCACGGGCAGTTCCCCGAAGGGCTGACACCGGCTGCGCCTCAGCAGCCAGACGAACTCCCTCCCTCTGGTCGGGCACTGCAAGCCACACAGCCACTTGTGTGCCCTGTGTCCCTGGAGGCCGCAGCGCGTTTTGGGTTTTGGCGCGGACGGGCCCCTCTCGGCTTCCGTAGTCCATTTACCCCCGGAGCCTGCCAGACCCCTGGCCCCAGGGGCTTGCCCTGCTGAGTCCCCGAGCACCTCCTGGGTTCCTGCCACCACCCTTGGGCCGGGATGAGGTGCCACCTTGTGCGTAGAAGCCCTGCACACAGGCAAGAAGCCCCCCAGGCCCGCGGGCGCGCCCGACCCTGGAGCCCCCTGGCTGGCTGCAGCCATAGGGAACGGGGGTTCTGAGTTGGCAGCCCCCATTCCCGAAGCATCCACGGGCAGTTCCCCGAAGGGCTGACACCGGCTGCGCCTCAGCAGCCAGACAACCTCCCTCCCTCTGGTCGGGCACTGCAAGCCACACAGCCACTTGTGTGCCCTGTGTCCCTGGAGGCCGCAGCGCGTTTTGGGTTTTGGCGCGGACGGGCCCCTCTCGGCTTCCGTAGTCCATTTACCCCCGGAGCCTGCCAGACCCCTGGCCCCAGGGGCTTGCCCTGCTGAGTCCCCGAGCACCTCCTGGGTTCCTGCCACCACCCTTGGGCCGGGATGAGGTGCCACCTTGTGCGTAGAAGCCCTGCACACAGGCAAGAAGCCCCCCAGGCCCGCGGGCGCGCCCGACCCTGGAGCCCCCTGGCTGGCTGCAGCCATAGGGAACGGGGGTTCTGAGTTGGCAGCCCCCATTCCCGAAGCATCCACGGGCAGTTCCCCGAAGGGCTGACACCGGCTGCGCCTCAGCAGCCAGACAACCTCCCTCCCTCTGGTCGGGCACTGCAAGCCACACAGCCACTTGTGTCCCCTGTGTCCCTGGAGGCCGCAGTGCGTTTTGGGTTTTGGCGCCGACGGGCCCCTCTCGGCTTCCGTAGTCCATTTGCCCCGGAGCCTGCCAGACCCCTGGCCCCAGGGGCGGGCCCTGCTGAGTCCCCGAGCGCCTCCTGGGTTCCTGCCACCACCCTTGGGCCGGGATGAGGTGCCACCTTGTGCGTAGAAGCCCTGCACACAGGCAAGAAGCCCCCCAGGCCCGACCCTGGAGCCCCCTGGCTGGCTGCAGCCACAGGGAACGGGGGTTCAGAGTTGGCAGCCCCCATTCCCGAAGCATCCACGGGCAGTTCCCCGAAGGGCTGACACCGGCTGCGCCTCAGCAGCCAGACAACCTCCCTCCCTCTGGTCGGGCACTGCAAGCCACACAGCCACTTGTGTCCCCTGTGTCCCTGGAGGCCGCAGCGCGTTTTGGGTTTTGGCGCGGACGGGCCCCTCTCGGCTTCCGTAGTCCATTTGCCCCCGGAGCCTGCCAGACCCCTGGCCCCAGGGGCGGGCCCTGCTGAGTCCCCGAGCGCCTCCTGAGTTCCTGCCACCACCCTTGGGGCGGGATGAGGTGCCACCTTGTGCGTAGAAGCCCTGCACACAGGCAAGAAGCCCCCCAGGCCCGCGGGCGCGCCCGACCCTGGAGCCCCCTGGCTGGCTGCAGCCACAGGGAACGGGGGTTCTGAGTTGGCAGCCCCCATTCACGAAGCATCCACGGGCAGTTCCCCGAAGGGCTGACACCGGCTGCGCCTCAGCAGCTAGACGAACTCCCTCCCTCTGGTCGGGCACTGCAAGCCACACAGCCACTTGTGTGCCCTGTGTCCCTGGAGGCCGCAGCGCGTTTTGGGTTTTGGCGCGGACGGGCCCCTCTCGGCTTCCGTAGTCCATTTACCCCCGGAGCCTGCCAGACCCCTGGCCCCAGGGGCTTGCCCTGCTGAGTCCCCGAGCACCTCCTGGGTTCCTGCCACCACCCTTGGGCCGGGATGAGGTGCCACCTTGTGCGTAGAAGCCCTGCACACAGGCAAGAAGCCCCCCAGGCCCGCGGGCGCGCCCGACCCTGGAGCCCCCTGGCTGGCTGCAGCCATAGGGAACGGGGGTTCTGAGTTGGCAGCCCCCATTCCCGAAGCATCCACGGGCAGTTCCCCGAAGGGCTGACACCGGCTGCGCCTCAGCAGCCAGACAACCTCCCTCCCTCTGGTCGGGCACTGCAAGCCACACAGCCACTTGTGTCCCCTGTGTCCCTGGAGGCCGCAGCGCGTTTTGGGTTTTGGCGCGGACGGGCCCCTCTCGGGTTCCGTAGTCCATTTGCCCCGGAGCCTGCCAGACCCCTGGCCCCAGGGGCGGGCCCTGCTGAGTCCCCGAGCGCCTCCTGAGTTCCTGCCACCACCCTTGGGCCGGGAAGAGATGCCACCTTGTGCGTAGAAGCCCTGCACACAGGCAAGAAGCCCCCCAGGCCCGCGGGCGCGCCCGACCCTGGAGCCCCCTGGCTGGCTGCAGCCACAGGGAACGGGGGTTCAGAGTTGGCAGCCCCCATTCACGAAGCCTCCACGGGCAGTTCCCCGAAGGGCTGACACCGGCTGCGCCTCAGCAGCCAGACAACCTCCCTCCCTCTGGTCGGGCACTGCAAGCCACACAGCCACTTGTGTCCCCTGTGTCCCTGGAGGCCGCAGCGCGTTTTGTGTTTTGGCGCGGACGGGCCCCTCTCGGCTTCCGTAGTCCATTTGCCCCCGGAGCCTGCCAGACCCCTGGCCCCAGGCGCGGGCCCTGCTGAGTCCCCGAGCGCCTCCTGAGTTCCTGCCACCACCCTTGGGCCGGGATGAGGTGCCACCTTGTGCGTAGAAGCCCTGCACACAGGCAAGAAGATCCCCAGGCCCGCGGGCGCGCCCGACCCTGGAGCCCCCTGGCTGGCTGCAGCCACAGGGAACGGGGGTTCTGAGTTGGCAGCCCCCATTCCCGAAGCATCCACGGGCAGTTCCCCGAAGGGCTGACACCGGCTGCGCCTCAGCAGCCAGACAACCTCCCTCCCTCTGGTCGGGCACTGCAAGCCACACAGCCACTTGTGTCCCCTGTGTCCCTGGAGGCCGCAGCGCGTTTTGGGTTTTGGCGCGGACGGGCCCCTCTCGGCTTCCGTAGTCCATTTGCCCCCGGAGCCTGCCAGACCCCTGGCCCCAGGGGCGGGCCCTACTGAGTCCCCGAGCGCCTCCTGAGTTCCTGCCACCACCCTTGGGCCGGAATGAGGTGCCACCTTGTGCGTAGAAGCCCTGCACACAGGCAAGAAGCCCCCCAGGCCCGCGGGCGCGCCCGACCCTGGAGCCCCCTGGCTGGCTGCAGCCACAGGGAACGGGGGTTCTGAGTTGGCAGCCCCCATTCACGAAGCATCCACGGGCAGTTCCCCGAAGGGCTGACACCGGCTGCGCCTCAGCAGCCAGACAAACTCCCTCCCTCTGGTCGGGCACTGCAAGCCACACAGCCACTTGTGTCCCCTGTGTCCCTGGAGGCCGCAGCGCGTTTTGGGTTTTGGCGCGGACGGGCCGCTCTCGGCTTCCGTAGTCCATTTACCCCCGGAGCCTGCCAGACCCCTGGCCCCAGGGGCTTGCCCTGCTGAGTCCCCGAGCACCTCCTGGGTTCCTGCCACCACCCTTGGGCCGGGATGAGGTGCCACCTTGTGCGTAGAAGCCCTGCACACAGGCAAGAACCCCCCCAGGCCCGACCCTGGAGCCCCCTGGCTGGCTGCAGCCACAGGGAACGGGGGTTCTGAGTTGGCAGCCCCCATTCACGAAGCATCCACGGGCAGTTCCCCGAAGGGCTGACACCGGCTGCGCCTCAGCAGCCAGACAACCTCCCTCCCTCTGGTCGGGCACTGCAAGCCACACAGCCACTTGTGTCCCCTGTGTCCCTGGAGGCCGCAGCGCGTTTTGGGTTTTGGCGCGGACGGGCCCCTCTCGGCTTCCGTAGTCCATTTGCCCCCGGAGCCTGCCAGACCCCTGGCCCCAGGGGCGGGCCCTCCTGAGTCCCCGAGCGCCTCCTGAGTTCCTGCCACCACCCGTGGCCCGGGATGAGGTGCCACCTTGTGCGTAGAAGCCCTGCACACAGGCAAGAAGCCCCCCAGGCCCATGGGCGCGCCCGACCCTGGAGCCCCCTGGCTGGCTGCAGCCACAGGGACGGGGGTTCTGAGTTGCAGCCCCCATTCCCGAAGCCTCCACGGGCAGTTCCCCGAAGGGCTGACACCGGCTGCGCCTCAGCAGCTAGACAACCTCCCTCCCTCTGGTCGGCACTGTAAGCCACACAGCCACTTGTGTCCCCTGTGTCCCTGGAGGCCGCAGCGCGTTTTGGGTTTTGGCGCGGACGGGCCGCTCTCGGCTTCCGTAGTCCATTTACCCCCGGAGCCTGCCAGACCCCTGGCCCCAGGGGCTTGCCCTGCTGAGTCCCCGAGCACCTCCTGGGTTCCTGCCACCACCCTTGCCCGGGATGAGGTGCCACCTTGTGCGTAGAAGCCCTGCACACAGGCAAGAAGCCCCCCAGGCCCGCGGGCGCGCCCGACCCTGGAGCCCCCTGGCTGGCTGCAGCCACAGGGAACGGGGGTTCTGAGTTGGCAGCCCCCATTCACGAAGCATCCACGGGCAGTTCCCCGAAGGGCTGACACCGGCTGCGCCTCAGCAGCCAGACAAACTCCCTCCCTCTGGTCGGGCACTGCAAGCCACACAGCCACTTGTGTGCCCTGTGTCCCTGGAGGCCGCAGCGCGTTTTGGGTTTTGGCGCGGACGGGCCCCTCTCGGCTTCCGTAGTCCATTTACCCCCGGAGCCTGCCAGACCCCTGGCCCCAGGGGCTTGCCCTGCTGAGTCCCCGAGCACCTCCTGGGTTCCTGCCACCACCCTTGGGCCGGGATGAGGTGCCACCTTGTGCGTAGAAGCCCTGCACACAGGCAAGAAGCCCCCCAGGCCCGCGGGCGCGCCCGACCCTGGAGCCCCCTGGCTGGCTGCAGCCATAGGGAACGGGGGTTCTGAGTTGGCAGCCCCCATTCCCGAAGCATCCACGGGCAGTTCCCCGAAGGGCTGACACCGGCTGCGCCTCAGCAGCCAGACAACCTCCCTCCCTCTGGTCGGGCACTGCAAGCCACACAGCCACTTGTGTCCCCTGTGTCCCTGGAGGCCGCAGCGCGTTTTGGGTTTTGGCGCCGACGGGCCCCTCTCGGCTTCCGTAGTCCATTTGCCCCGGAGCCTGCCAGACCCCTGGCCCCAGGGGCGGGCCCTGCTGAGTCCCCGAGCGCCTCCTGGGTTCCTGCCACCACCCTTGGGCCGGGATGAGGTGCCACCTTGTGCGTAGAAGCCCTGCACACAGGCAAGAAGCCCCCAGGCCCGACCCTGGAGCCCCCTGGCTGGCTGCAGCCACAGGGAACGGGGGTTCTGAGTTGGCAGCCCCCATTCACGAAGCATCCACGGGCAGTTCCCCGAAGGGCTGACACCGGCTGCGCCTCAGCAGCCAGACAACCTCCCTCCCTCTGGTCGGGCACTGCAAGCCACACAGCCACTTGTGTCCCCTGTGTCCCTGGAGGCCACAGCGCGTTTTGGGTTTTGGCGCGGACGGGCCCCTCTCGGCTTCCGTAGTCCATTTGCCCCCGGAGCCTGCCAGACCCCTGGCCCCAGGGGCGGGCCCTGCTGAGTCCCCGAGCGCCTCCTGAGTTCCTGCCACCACCCTTGGGCCGGGATGAGGTGCCACCTTGTGCGTAGAAGCCCTGCACACAGGCAAGAAGTCCCCCAGGCCCATGGGCGCGCCCGACCCTGGAGCCCCCTGGCTGGCTGCAGCCACAGGGAATGGGGGTTCTGAGTTGGCAGCCCCCATTCCCGAAGCCTCCACGGGCAGTTCCCCGAAGGGCTGACACCGGCTGCGCCTCAGCAGCTAGACCACCTCCCTCCCTCTGGTCGGCACTGTAAGCCACACAGCCACATGTGTCCCCTGTGTCCCTGGAGGCCGCAGCGCGTTTTGGGTTTTGGCGCGGACAGGCCCCTCTCGGCTTCCGTAGTCCATTTGCCCCGGAGCCTGCCAGACCCCTGGCCCCAGGGGCGGGCCCTGCTGAGTCCCCGAGCGCCTCCTGGGTTCATGCCACCACCCTTGGGCCGGGATGAGGTGCCACCTTGTGCGTAGAAGCCCTGCACACAGGCCAGAAGCCCCCAAGGCCCGCGGGCGCGCCCGACCCTGGAGCCCCCTGGCTGGCTGCAGCCACAGGGAACGGGGGTTCTGAGTTGGCAGCCCCCATTCCCGAAGCATCCACGGGCAGTTCCCCGAAGGGCTGACACCGGCTGCGCCTCAGCAGCCAGACAACCTCCCTCCCTCTGGTCGGGCACTGCAAGCCACACAGCCACTTGTGTCCCCTGTGTCCCTGGAGGCCGCAGCGCGTTTTGGGTTTTGGCGCGGACGGGCCCCTCTCGGCTTCCGTAGTCCATTTGCCCCCGGAGCCTGCCAGACCCCTGGCCCCAGGGGCGGGCCCTGCTGAGTCCCCGAGCACCTCCTGGGTTCCTGCCACCACCCTTGCCCGGGATGAGGTGCCACCTTGTGCGTAGAAGCCCTGCACACAGGCAAGAAGCCCCCCAGGCCCGCGGGCGCGCCTGACCCTGGAGCCCCCTGGCTGGCTGCAGCCATAGGGAACGGGGGTTCTGAGTTGGCAGCCCCCATTCCCGAAGCATCCACGGGCAGTTCCCCGAAGGGCTGACACCGGCTGCGCCTCAGCAGCCAGACAACCTCCCTCCCTCTGGTCGGGCACTGCAAGCCACACAGCCACTTGTGTCCCCTGTGTCCCTGGAGGCCGCAGCGCGTTTTGGGTTTTGGCGCGGACGGGCCCCTCTCGGCTTCCGTAGTCCATTTACCCCCGGAGCCTGCCAGACCCCTGGCCCCAGGGGCTTGCCCTGCTGAGTCCCCGAGCGCCTCCTGAGTTCCTGCCACCACCCTTGGGCCGGGATGAGGTGCCACCTTGTGCGTAGAAGCCCTGCACACAGGCAAGAAGCCCCCCAGGCCCGCGGGCGCGCCCGACCCTGGAGCCCCCTGGCTGGCTGCAGCCACAGGGAACGGGGGTTCTGAGTTGGCAGCCCCCATTCCCGAAGCATCCACGGGCAGTTCCCCGAAGGGCTGACACCGGCTGCGCCTCAGCAGCCAGACAACCTCCCTCCCTCTGGTCGGGCACTGCAAGCCACACAGCCACTTGTGTCCCCTGTGTCCCTGGAGGCCGCAGCGCGTTTTGGGTTTTGGCGCGGACGGGCCCCTCTCGGCTTCCGTAGTCCATTTGCCCCCGGAGCCTGCCAGACCCCTGGCCCCAGGGGCGGGCCCTGCTGAGTCCCCGAGCGCCTCCTGAGTTCCTGCCACCACCCTTGGGCCGGGATGAGGTGCCACCTTGTGCGTAGAAGCCCTGCACACAGGCAAGAAGCCCCCCAGGCCCGCGGGCGCGCCCGACCCTGGAGCGCCCTGGCTGGCTGCAGCCACAGGGAACGGGGGTTCTGAGTTGGCAGCCCCCATTCACGAAGCCTCCATGGGCAGTTCCCCGAAGGGCTGACACCGGCTGCGCCTCAGCAGCCAGACAACCTCCCTCCCTCTGGTCGGGCACTGCAAGCCACACAGCCACTTGTGTCCCCTGTGTCCCTCGAGGCCGCAGCGCGTTTTGTGTTTTGGCGAGGACGGGCCCCTCTCGGCTTCCGTAGTCCATTTGCCCCCGGAGCCTGCCAGACCCCTGGCCCCAGGGGCGGGCCCTGCTGAGTCCCCGAGCGCCTCCTGAGTTCCTGCCACCACCCTTGGGCCGGGATGAGGTGCCACCTTGTGCGTAGAAGCCCTGCACACAGGCAAGAAGCCCCCCAGGCCCGCGGGCGCGCCCGACCCTGGAGCCCCCTGGCTGGCTGCAGCCACAGGGAACGGGGGTTCTGAGTTGGCAGCCCCCATTCCCGAATCATCCACGGGCAGTTCCCCGAAGGCCTGACACCGGCTGCGCCTCAGCAGCCAGACAACCTCCCTCCCTCTGGTCGGGCACTGCAAGCCACACAGCCACTTGTGTCCCCTGTGTCCCTGGAGGCCGCAGCGCGTTTTGGGTTTTGGCGCGGACGGGCCCCTCTCGGCTTCCGTAGTCCATTTGCCCCGGAGCCTGCCAGACCCCTGGCCCCAGGGGCGGGCCCTGCTGAGTCCCCGAGCGCCTCCTGGGTTCCTGCCACCACCCTTGGGCCGGATGAGGTGCCACCTTGTGCGTAGAAGCCCTGCACACAGGCAAGAAGCCCCCCAGGCCCGACCCTGGAGCCCCCTGGCTGGCTGCAGCCACAGGGAACGGGGGTTCTGAGTTGGCAGCCCCCATTCCCGAATCATCCACGGGCAGTTCCCCGAAGGCCTGACACCGGCTGCGCCTCAGCAGCCAGACAACCTCCCTCCCTCTGGTCGGGCACTGCAAGCCACACAGCCACTTGTGTCCCCTGTGTCCCTGGAGGCCGCAGCGCGTTTTGGGTTTTGGCGCAGACGGGCCCCTCTCGGCTTCCGTAGTCCATTTGCCCCGGAGCCTGCCAGACCCCTGGCCCCAGGGGCGGGCCCTGCTGAGTCCCCGAGCGCCTCCTGGGTTCCTGCCACCACCCTTGGGCCGGATGAGGTGCCACCTTGTGCGTAGAAGCACTGCACACAGGCAAGAAGCCCCCCAGGCCCGACCCTGGAGCCCCCTGGCTGGCTGCAGCCACAGGGAACGGGGGTTCTGAGTTGGCAGCCCCCATTCCCGAAGCATCCACGGGCAGTTCCCCGAAGGGCTGACACCGGCTGCGCCTCAGCAGCCAGACAACCTCCCTCCCTCTGGTCGGGCACTGCAAGCCACACAGCCACTTGTGTCCCCTGTGTCCCTGGAGGCCGCAGCGCGTTTTGGGTTTTGGCGCGGACGGGCCCCTCTCGGCTTCCGTAGTCCATTTGCCCCGGAGCCTGCCAAACCCCTGGCCCCAGGGGTGGGCCCTGCTGAGTCCCCGAGCGCCTCCTGGGTTCCTGCCACCACCCTTGGGCCGGGATGAGGTGCCACCTTGTGCGTAGAAGCCCTGCACACAGGCAAGAAGCCCCCCAGGCCCGCGGGCGCGCCCGACCCTGGAGCCCCCTGGCTGGCTGCAGCCACAGGGAACGGGGGTTCTGAGTTGGCAGCCCCCATTCCCGAAGCATCCACGGGCAGTTCCCCGAAGGGCTGACACCGGCTGCGCCTCAGCAGCCAGACAACCTCCCTCCCTCTGGTCGGGCACTGCAAGCCACACAGCCACTTGTGTCCCCTGTGTCCCTGGAGGCCGCAGCGCGTTTTGGGTTTTGGCGCGGACGGGCCCCTCTCGGCTTCCGTAGTCCATTTGCCCCCGGAGCCTGCCAGACCCCTGGCCCCAGGGGCGGGCCCTGCTGAATCCCCGAGCGCCTCCTGAGTTCCTGCCACCACCCTTGGGGCGGGATGAGGTGCCACCTTGTGCGTAGAAGCCCTGCACACAGGCAAGAAGAGAAGCCCTGCACACAGGCAAGAAGCCCCCCAGGCCCGCGGGCGCGCCCGACCCTGGAGCCCCCTGGCTGGCTGCAGCCACAGGGAACGGGGGTTCTGAGTTGGCAGCCCCCATTCCCGAAGCATCCACGGGCAGTTCCCCGAAGGGCTGACACCGGCTGCGCCTCAGCAGCCAGACAACCTCCCTCCCTCTGGTCGGGCACTGCAAGCCACACAGCCACTTGTGTCCCCTGTGTCCCTGGAGGCCGCAGCGCGTTTTGGGTTTTGGCGCGGACGGGCCCCTCTCGGCTTCCGTAGTCCATTTGCCCCGGAGCCTGCCAGACCCCTGGCCCCAGGGGCGGGCCCTGCTGAGTCCCCGAGCGCCTCCTGGGTTCCTGCCACCACCCTTGGGCCGGGATGAGGTGCCACCTTGTGCGTAGAAGCCCTGCACACAGGCAAGAAGCCCCCCAGGCCCGCGGGCGCGCCCGACCCTGGAGCCCCCTGGCTGGCTGCAGCCACAGGGAACGGGGGTTCTGAGTTGGCAGCCCCCATTCCCGAAGCATCCACGGGCAGTTCCCCGAAGGGCTGACACCGGCTGCGCCTCAGCAGCCAGACAACCTCCCTCCCTCTGGTCGGGCACTGCAAGCCACACAGCCACTTGTGTCCCCTGTGTCCCTGGAGGCCGCAGCGCGTTTTGGGTTTTGGCGCGGACGGGCCCCTCTCGGCTTCCGTAGTCCATTTGCCCCCGGAGCCTGCCAGACCCCTGGCCCCAGGGGCGGGCCCTGCTGAGTCCCCGAGCGCCTCCTGGGTTCCTGCCACCACCCTTGGGCCGGGATGAGGTGCCACCTTGTGCGTAGAAGCCCTGCACACAGGCAAGAAGCCCCCCAGGCCCGCGGGCGCGCCCGACCCTGGAGCCCCCTGGCTGGCTGCAGCCACAGGGAACGGGGGTTCTGAGTTGGCAGCCCCCATTCCCGAAGCATCCACGGGCAGTTCCCCGAAGGGCTGACACCGGCTGCGCCTCAGCAGCCAGACAACCTCCCTCCCTCTGCTCGGGCACTGCAAGCCACACAGCCACTTGTGTCCCCTGTGTCCCTGGAGGCCGCAGCGCGTTTGGTGTTTTGGCGCGGACGGGCCCCTCTCGGCTTCCGTAGTCCATTTGCCCCCGGAGCCTGCCAGACCCCTGGCCCCAGGGGCGGGCCCTGCTGAGTCCCCGAGCGCCTCCTGGGTTCCTGCCACCACCCTTGGGCCGGGATGAGGTGCCACCTTGTGCGTAGAAGCCCTGCACACAGGCAAGAAGCCCCCCAGGCCCGCGGGCGCGCCCGACCCTGGAGCCCCCTGGCTGGCTGCAGCCACAGGGAACGGGGGTTCTGAGTTGGCAGCCCCCATTCCCGAAGCATCCACGGGCAGTTCCCCGAAGGGCTGACACCGGCTGCGCCTCAGCAGCCAGACAACCTCCCTCCCTCTGGTCGGGCACTGCAAGCCACACAGCCACTTGTGTCCCCTGTGTCCCTGGAGGCCGCAGCGCGTTTTGGGTTTTGGCGCGGACGGGCCCCTCTCGGCTTCCGTAGTCCATTTGCCCCCCGGAGCCTGCCAGACCCCTGGCCCCAGGGGCGGGCCCTGCTGAGTCCCCGAGCGCCTCCTGGGTTCCTGCCACCACCCTTGGGCCGGGATGAGGTGCCACCTTGTGCGTAGAAGCCCTGCACACAGGCAAGAAGCCCCCCAGGCCCGCGGGCGCGCCCGACCCTGGAGCCCCCTGGCTGGCTGCAGCCACAGGGAACGGGGGTTCTGAGTTGGCAGCCCCCATTCCCGAAGCATCCACGGGCAGTTCCCCGAAGGGCTGACACCGGCTGCGCCTCAGCAGCCAGACAACCTCCCTCCCTCTGGTCGGGCACTGCAAGCCACACAGCCACTTGTGTCCCCTGTGTCCCTGGAGGCCGCAGCACGTTTTGGGTTTTGGCGCGGACGGGCCCCTCTCGGCTTCCATAGTCCATTTGCCCCCGGAGCCTGCCAGACCCCTGGCCCCAGGGGCGGGCCCTGCTGAGTCCCCGAGCGCCTCCTGGGTTCCTGCCACCACCCTTGGGCCGGGATGAGGTGCCAACTTGTGCGTAGAAGCCCTGCACACAGGCAAGAAGCCCCAGGCCCGCGGGCGCGCCCGACCCTGGAGCCCCCTGGCTGGCTGCAGCCACAGGGAACGGGGGTTCTGAGTTGGCAGCCCCCATTCCCGAAGCATCCACGGGCAGTTCCCCGAAGGGCTGACACCGGCTGCGCCTCAGCAGCCAGACAACCTCCCTCCCTCTGGTCGGGCACTGCAAGCCACACAGCCACTTGTGTCCCCTGTGTCCCTGGAGGCCGCAGCGCGTTTTGGGTTTTGGCGCGGACGGGCTCCTCTCGGCTTCCGTAGTCCATTTGCACCGGAGCCTGCCAGACCCCTGGCCCCAGGGGCGGGCCCTGCTGAGTCCCCGAGCGCCTCCTGGGTTCCTGCCACCACCCTTGGGCCGGGATGAGGTGCCACCTTGTGCGTAGAAGCCCTGCACACAGGCAAGAAGCCCCCCAGGCCCGCGGGCGCGCCCGACCCTGGAGCCCCCTGGCTGGCTGCAGCCACAGGGAACGGGGGTTCTGAGTTGGCAGCCCCCATTCCCGAAGCATCCACGGGCAGTTCCCCGAAGGGCTGACACCGGCTGCGCCTCAGCAGCCAGACAACCTCCCTCCCTCTGGTCGGGCACTGCAAGCCACACAGCCACTTGTGTCCCCTGTGTCCCTGGAGGCCGCAGCGCGTTTTGGGTTTTGGCGCGGACGGGCCCCTCTCGGCTTCCGTAGTCCATTTGCCCCGGAGCCTGCCAGACCCCTGGCCCCAGGGGCGGGCCCTGCTGAGTCCCCGAGCGCCTCCTGGGTTCCTGCCACCACCCTTGGGCCGGGAAGAGGTGCCACCTTGTGCGTAGAAGCCCTGCACACAGGCAAGAAGCCCCCCAGGCCCGCGGGCGCGCCCGACCCTGGAGCCCCCTGGCTGGCTGCAGCCACAGGGAACGGGGGTTCTGAGTTGGCAGCCCCCATTCCCGAAGCATCCACGGGCAGTTCCCCGAAGGGCTGACACCGGCTGCGCCTCAGCAGCCAGACAACCTCCCTCCCTCTGCTCGGGCACTGCAAGCCACACAGCCACTTGTGTCCCCTGTGTCCCTGGAGGCCGCAGCGCGTTTGGTGTTTTGTCGCGGACGGGCCCCTCTCGGCTTCCGTAGTCCATTTGCCCCCGGAGCCTGCCAGACCCCTGGCCCCAGGGGCGGGCCCTGCTGAGTCCCCGAGCGCCTCCTGGGTTCCTGCCACCACCCTTGGGCCGGGATGAGGTGCCACCTTGTGCGTAGAAGCCCTGCACACAGGCAAGAAGCCCCCCAGGCCCGCGGGCGCGCCCGACCCTGGAGCCCCCTGGCTGGCTGCAGCCACAGGGAACGGGGGTTCTGAGTTGGCAGCCCCCATTCCCGAAGCATCCACAGGCAGTTCCCCGAAGGGCTGACACCGGCTGCGCCTCAGCAGCCAGACAACCTCCCTCCCTCTGCTCGGGCACTGCAAGCCACACAGCCACTTGTGTCCCCTGTGTCCCTGGAGGCCGCAGCGCGTTTTGGGTTTTGGCGCGGACGGGCCCCTCTCGGCTTCCGTAGTCCATTTGCCCCGGAGCCTGCCAGACCCCTGGCCCCAGGGGCGGGCCCTGCTGAGTCCCCGAGCGCCTCCTGGGTTCCTGCCACCACCCTTGGGCCGGGATGAGGTGCCAACTTGTGCGTAGAAGCCCTGCACACAGGCAAGAAGCCCCCCAGGCCCGCGGGCGCGCCCGACCCTGGAGCCCCCTGGCTGGCTGCAGCCACAGGGAACGGGGGTTCTGAGTTGGCAGCCCCCATTCCCGAAGCATCCATGGGCAGTTCCCCGAAGGGCTGACACCGGCTGCGCCTCAGCAGCCAGACAACCTCCCTCCCTCTGCTCGGGCACTGCAAGCCACACAGCCACTTGTGTCCCCTGTGTCCCTGGAGGCCGCAGCGCGTTTTGGGTTTTGGCGCGGACGGGCCCCTCTCGGCTTCCGTAGTCCATTTGCCCCGGAGCCTGCCAGACCCCTGGCCCCAGGGGCGGGCCCTGCTGAGTCCCCGAGCACCTCCTGGGTTCCTGCCACCACCCTTGGGCCGGGATGAGGTGCCACCTTGTGCGTAGAAGCCCTGCACACAGGCAAGAAGCCCCCCAGGCCCGCGGGCGCGCCCGACCCTGGAGCCCCCTGGCTGGCTGCAGCCACAGGGAACGGGGTTTCTGAGTTGGCAGCCCCCATTCCCGAAGCATCCACGGGCAGTTCCCCGAAGGGCTGACACCGGCTGCGCCTCAGCAGCCAGACAACCTCCCTCCCTCTGGTCGGGCACTGCAAGCCACACAGCCACTTGTGTCCCCTGTGTCCCTGGAGGCCGCAGCGCGTTTTGGGTTTTGGCGCGGACGGGCCCCTCTCGGCTTCCGTAGTCCATTTGCCCCCGGAGCCTGCCAGACCCCTGGCCCCAGGGGCGGGCCCTGCTGAGTCCCCGAGCGCCTCCTGGGTTCCTGCCACCACCCTTGGGCCGGGATGAGGTGCCACCTTGTGCGTAGAAGCCCTGCACACAGGCAAGAAGCCCCCCAGGCCCGCGGGCGCGCCCGACCCTGGAGCCCCCTGGCTGGCTGCAGCCACAGGGAACGGGGGTTCTGAGTTGGCAGCCCCCATTCCCGAAGCATCCACGGGCAGTTCCCCGAAGGGCTGACACCGGCTGCGCCTCAGCAGCCAGACAACCTCCCTCCTTCTGGTCGGGCACTGCAAGCCACACAGCCACTTGTGTCCCCTGTGTCCCTGGAGGCCGCAGCGCGTTTTGGGTTTTGGCGCGGACGGGCCCCTCTCGGCTTCCGTAGTCCATTTGCCCCGGAGCCTGCCAGACCCCTGGCCCCAGGGGCGGGCCCTGCTGAGTCCCCGAGCGCCTCCTGGGTTCCTGCCACCACCCTTGGGCCGGGATGAGGTGCCACCTTGTGCGTAGAAGCCCTGCACACAGGCAAGAAGCCCCCCAGGCCCGCGGGCGCGCCCGACCCTGGAGCCCCCTGGCTGGCTGCAGCCACAGGGAACGGGGGTTCTGAGTTGGCAGCCCCCATTCCCGAAGCATCCACGGGCAGTTCCCCGAAGGGCTGACACCGGCTGCGCCTCAGCAGCCAGACAACCTCCCTCCCTCTGGTCGGGCACTGCAAGCCACACAGCCACTTGTGTCCCCTGTGTCCCTGGAGGCCGCAGCGCGTTTTGGGTTTTGGCGCGGACGGGCCCCTCTCGGCTTCCGTAGTCCATTTGCCCCGGAGCCTGCCAGACCCCTGGCCCCAGGGGCGGGCCCTGCTGAGTCCCCGAGCGCCTCCTGGGTTCCTGCCACCACCCTTGGGCCGGGATGAGGTGCCAACTTGTGCGTAGAAGCCCTGCACACAGGCAAGAAGCCCCCCAGGCCCGCGGGCGCGCCCGACCCTGGAGCCCCCTGGCTGGCTGCAGCCACAGGGAACGGGGGTTCTGAGTTGGCAGCCCCCATTCCCGAAGCATCCATGGGCAGTTCCCCGAAGGGCTGACACCGGCTGCGCCTCAGCAGCCAGACAACCTCCCTCCCTCTGCTCGGGCACTGCAAGCCACACAGCCACTTGTGTCCCCTGTGTCCCTGGAGGCCGCAGCGCGTTTTGGGTTTTGGCGCGGACGGGCCCCTCTCGGCTTCCGTAGTCCATTTGCCCCGGAGCCTGCCAGACCCCTGGCCCCAGGGGCGGGCCCTGCTGAGTCCCCGAGCACCTCCTGGGTTCCTGCCACCACCCTTGGGCCGGGATGAGGTGCCACCTTGTGCGTGGAAGCCCTGCACACAGGCAAGAAGCCCCCCAGGCCCGCGGGCGCGCCCGACCCTGGAGCCCCCTGGCTGGCTGCAGCCACAGGGAACGGGGGTTCTGAGTTGGCAGCCCCCATTCCCGAAGCATCCACGGGCAGTTCCCCGAAGGGCTGACACCGGCTGCGCCTCAGCAGCCAGATAACCTCCCTCCCTCTGGTCGGGCACTGCAAGCCACACAGCCACTTGTGTCCCCTGTGTCCCTGGAGGCCGCAGCGCGTTTTGGGTTTTGGCACGGACGGGCCCCTCTCGGCTTCCGTAGTCCATTTGCCCCCGGAGCCTGCCAGACCCCTGGCCCCAGGGGCGGGCCCTGCTGAGTCCCCGAGCGCCTCCTGGGTTCCTGCCACCACCCTTGGGCCGGGATGAGGTGCCACCTTGTGCGTAGAAGCCCTGCACACAGGCAAGAAGCCCCCCAGGCCCGCGGGCGCGCCCGACCCTGGAGCCCCCTGGCTGGCTGCAGCCACAGGAAACGGGGGTTCTGAGTTGGCAGCCCCCATTCCCGAAGCATCCACGGGCAGTTCCCCGAAGGGCTGACACCGGCTGCGCCTCAGCAGCCAGACAACCTCCCTCCCTCTGGTCGGGCACTGCAAGCCACACAGCCACTTGTGTCCCCTGTGTCCCTGGAGGCCGCAGCGCGTTTTGGGTTTTGGCGCGGACGGGCCCCTCTCGGCTTCCGTAGTCCATTTGCCCCGGAGCCTGCCAGACCCCTGGCCCCAGGGGCGGGCCCTGCTGAGTCCCCGAGCGCCTCCTGGGTTCCTGCCACCACCCTTGGGCCGGGATGAGGTGCCACCTTGTGCGTAGAAGCCCTGCACACAGGCAAGAAGCCCGCCAGGCCCGCGGGCGCGCCCGACCCTGGAGCCCCCTGGCTGGCTGCAGCCACAGGGAATGGGGGTTCTGAGTTGGCAGCCCCCACATTCCCGAAGCATCCACGGGCAGTTCCCCGAAGGGCTGACACCGGCTGCGCCTCAGCAGCCAGACAACCTCCCTCCCTCTGCTCGGGCACTGCAAGCCACACAGCCACTTGTGTCCCCTGTGTCCCTGGAAGGCCGCAGCGCGTTTTGGGTTTTGGCGCGGACGGGCCCCTCTCGGCTTCCGTAGTCCATTTGCCCCGGAGCCTGCCAGACCCCTGGCCCCAGGGGCGGGCCCTGCTGAGTCCCCGAGCGCCTCCTGGGTTCCTGCCACCACCCTTGGGCCGGATGAGGTGCCACCTTGTGCGTAGAAGCCCTGCACACAGGCAAGAAGCCCCCCAGGCCCGCGGGCGCGCCCGACCCTGGAGCCCCCTGGCTGGCTGCAGCCACAGGGAACGGGGGTTCTGAGTTGGCAGCCCCCATTCCCGAAGCATCCACGGGCAGTTCCCCGAAGGGCTGACACCGGCTGCGCCTCAGCAGCCAGACAACCTCCCTCCCTCTGGTCGGGCACTGCAAGCCACACAGCCACTTGTGTCCCCTGTGTCCCTGGAGGCCGCAGCGCGTTTTGGGTTTTGGCGCGGACGGGCCCCTCTCGGCTTCCGTAGTCCATTTGCCCCCGGAGCCTGCCAGACCCCTGTCCCCAGGGGCGGGCCCTGCTGAGTCCCCGAGCGCCTCCTGGGTTCCTGCCACCACCCTTGGGCCGGGATGAGGTGCCACCTTGTGCGTAGAAGCCCTGCACACAGGCAAGAAGCCCCCCAGGCCCGCGGGCGCGCCCGACCCTGGAGCCCCCTGGCTGGCTGCAGCCACAGGGAACGGGGGTTCTGAGTTGGCAGCCCCCATTCCCGAAGCATCCACGGGCAGTTCCCCGAAGGGCTGACACCGGCTGCGCCTCAGCAGCCAGACAACCTCCCTCCCTCTGGTCGGGCACTGCAAGCCACACAGCCACTTGTGTCCCCTGTGTCCCTGGAGGCCGCAGCGCGTTTTGGGTTTTGGCGCGGACGGGCCCCTCTCGGCTTCCGTAGTCCATTTGCCCCGGAGCCTGCCAGACCCCTGGCCCCAGGGGCGGGCCCTGCTGAGTCCCAGAGCGCCTCCTGGGTTCCTGCCACCACCCTTGGGCCGGGATGAGGTGCCACCTTGTGTGTAGAAGCCCTGCACACAGGCAAGAAGCCCGCCAGGCCTGCGGGCGCGCCCGACCCTGGAGCCCCCTGGCTGGCTGCAGCCACAGGGAATGGGGGTTCTGAGTTGGCAGCCCCCATTCCCGAAGCATCCACGGGCAGTTCCCCGAAGGGCTGACACCGGCTGCGCCTCAGCAGCCAGACAACCTCCCTCCCTCTGGTCGGGCACTGCAAGCCACACAGCCACTTGTGTCCCCTGTGTCCCTGGAGGCCGCAGCGCGTTTTGGGTTTTGGCGCGGACGGGCCCCTCTCGGCTTCCGTAGTCCATTTGCCCCCGGAGCCTGCCAGACCCCTGGCCCCAGGGGCGGGCCCTGCTGAGTCCCCGAGCGCCTCCTGGGTTCCTGCCACCACCCTTGGGCCGGGATGAGGTGCCACCTTGTGCGTAGAAGCCCTGCACACAGGCAAGAAGCCCCCCAGGCCCGCGGGCGCGCCCGACCCTGGAGCCCCCTGGCTGGCTGCAGCCACAGGGAACGGGGGTTCTGAGTTGGCAGCCCCCATTCCCGAAGCATCCACGGGCAGTTCCCCGAAGGGCTGACACCGGCTGCGCCTCAGCAGCCAGACAACCTCCCTCCCTCTGCTCGGGCACTGCAAGCCACACAGCCACTTGTGTCCCCTGTGTCCCTGGAGGCCGCAGCGCGTTTTGGGTTTTGGCGCGGACGGGCCCCTCTCGGCTTCCGTAGTCCATTTGCCCCGGAGCCTGCCAGACCCCTGGCCCCAGGGGCGGGCCCTGCTGAGTCCCCGAGCGCCTCCTGGGTTCCTGCCACCACCCTTGGGCCGGGATGAGGTGCCAACTTGTGCGTAGAAGCCCTGCACACAGGCAAGAAGCCCCCCAGGCCCGCGGGCGCGCCCGACCCTGGAGCCCCCTGGCTGGCTGCAGCCACAGGGAACGGGGGTTCTGAGTTGGCAGCCCCATTCCCGAAGCATCCATGGGCAGTTCCCCGAAGGGCTGACACCGGCTGCGCCTCAGCAGCCAGACAACCTCCCTCCCTCTGCTCGGGCACTGCAAGCCACACAGCCACTTGTGTCCCCTGTGTCCCTGGAGGCCGCAGCGCGTTTTGGGTTTTGGCGCGGACGGGCCCCTCTCGGCTTCCGTAGTCCATTTGCCCCGGAGCCTGCCAGACCCCTGGCCCCAGGGGCGGGCCCTGCTGAGTCCCCGAGCACCTCCTGGGTTCCTGCCACCACCCTTGGGCCGGGATGAGGTGCCACCTTGTGCGTAGAAGCCCTGCACACAGGCAAGAAGCCCCCCAGGCCCGCGGGCGCGCCCGACCCTGGAGCCCCCTGGCTGGCTGCAGCCACAGGGAACGGGGTTTCTGAGTTGGCAGCCCCCATTCCCGAAGCATCCACGGGCAGTTCCCCGAAGGGCTGACACCGGCTGCGCCTCAGCAGCCAGACAACCTCCCTCCCTCTGGTCGGGCACTGCAAGCCACACAGCCACTTGTGTCCCCTGTGTCCCTGGAGGCCGCAGCGCGTTTTGGGTTTTGGCGCGGACGGGCCCCTCTCGGCTTCCGTAGTCCATTTGCCCCCGGAGCCTGCCAGACCCCTGGCCCCAGGGGCGGGCCCCTGCTGAGTCCCCGAGCGCCTCCTGGGTTCCTGCCACCACCCTTGGGCCGGGATGAGGTGCCACCTTGTGCGTAGAAGCCCTGCACACAGGCAAGAAGCCCCCCAGGCCCGCGGGCGCGCCCGACCCTGGAGCCCCCTGGCTGGCTGCAGCCACAGGGAACGGGGGTTCTGAGTTGGCAGCCCCCATTCCCGAAGCATCCACGGGCAGTTCCCCGAAGGGCTGACACCGGCTGCGCCTCAGCAGCCAGACAACCTCCCTCCTTCTGGTCGGGCACTGCAAGCCACACAGCCACTTGTGTCCCCTGTGTCCCTGGAGGCCGCAGCGCGTTTTGGGTTTTGGTGCGGACGGGCCCCTCTCGGCTTCCGTAGTCCATTTGCCCCGGAGCCTGCCAGACCCCTGGCCCCAGGGGCGGGCCCTGCTGAGTCCCCGAGCGCCTCCTGGGTTCCTGCCACCACCCTTGGGCCGGATGAGGTGCCACCTTGTGCGTAGAAGCCCTGCACACAGGCAAGAAGCCCCCCAGGCCCGCGGGCGCGCCCGACCCTGGAGCCCCCTGGCTGGCTGCAGCCACAGGGAACGGGGGTTCTGAGTTGGCAGCCCCCATTCCCGAAGCATCCACGGGCAGTTCCCCGAAGGGCTGACACCGGCTGCGCCTCAGCAGCCAGACAACCTCCCTCCCTCTGGTCGGGCACTGCAAGCCACACAGCCACTTGTGTCCCCTGTGTCCCTGGAGGCCGCAGCGCGTTTTGGGTTTTGGCGCGGACGGGCCCCTCTCGGCTTCCGTAGTCCATTTGCCCCGGAGCCTGCCAGACCCCTGGCCCCAGGGGCGGGCCCTGCTGAGTCCCCGAGCGCCTCCTGGGTTCCTGCCACCACCCTTGGGCCGGGATGAGGTGCCACCTTGTGCGTAGAAGCCCTGCACACAGGCAAGAAGCCCCCCAGGCCCGCGGGCGCGCCCGACCCTGGAGCCCCCTGGCTGGCTGCAGCCACAGGGAACGGGGGTTCTGAGTTGGCAGCCCCCATTCCCGAAGCATCCATGGGCAGTTCCCCGAAGGGCTGACACCGGCTGCGCCTCAGCAGCCAGACAACCTCCCTCCCTCTGGTCGGGCACTGCAAGCCACACAGCCACTTGTGTCCCCTGTGTCCCTGGAGGCCGCAGCGCGTTTTGGGTTTTGGCGCGGACGGGCCTCTCTCGGCTTCCGTAGTCCATTTGCCCCGGAGCCTGCCAGACCCCTGGCCCCAGGGGCGGGCCCTGCTGAGTCCCCGAGCGCCTCCTGGGTTCCTGCCACCACCCTTGGGCCGGGATGAGGTGCCACCTTGTGTGTAGAAGCCCTGCACACAGGCAAGAAGCCCGCCAGGCCTGCGGGCGCGCCCCGACCCTGGAGCCCCCTGGCTGGCTGCAGCCACAGGGAATGGGGGTTCTGAGTTGGCAGCCCCCATTCCCGAAGCATCCACGGGCAGTTCCCCGAAGGGCTGACACCGGCTGCGCCTCAGCAGCCAGACAACCTCCCTCCCTCTGCTCGGGCACTGCAAGCCACACAGCCACTTGTGTCCCCTGTGTCCCTGGAGGCCACAGCGCGTTTGGTGTTTTGTCGCGGACGGGCCCCTCTCGGCTTCCGTAGTCCATTTGCCCCCGGAGCCTGCCAGACCCCTGGCCCCAGGGGCGGGCCCTGCTGAGTCCCCGAGCGCCTCCTGGGTTCCTGCCACCACCCTTGGGCCGGGATGAGGTGCCACCTTGTGCGTAGAAGCCCTGCACACAGGCAAGAAGCCCCCCAGGCCCGCGGGCGCGCCCGACCCTGGAGCCCCCTGGCTGGCTGCAGCCACAGGGAACGGGGGTTCTGAGTTGGCAGCCCCCATTCCCGAAGCATCCACGGGCAGTTCCCTGAAGGGCTGACACCGGCTGCGCCTCAGCAGCCAGACAACCTCCCTCCCTCTGCTCGGGCACTGCAAGCCACACAGCCACTTGTGTCCCCTGTGTCCCTGGAGGCCGCAGCGCGTTTTGGGTTTTGGCGCGGACGGGCCCCTCTCGGCTTCCGTAGTCCATTTGCCCCGGAGCCTGCCAGACCCCTGGCCCCAGGGGCGGGCCCTGCTGAGTCCCCGAGCGCCTCCTGGGTTCCTGCCACCACCCTTGGGCCGGGATGAGGTGCCAACTTGTGCGTAGAAGCCCTGCACACAGGCAAGAAGCCCCCCAGGCCCGCGGGCGCGCCCGACCCTGGAGCCCCCTGGCTGGCTGCAGCCACAGGGAACGGGGGTTCTGAGTTGGCAGCCCCCATTCCCGAAGCATCCATGGGCAGTTCCCCGAAGGGCTGACACCGGCTGCGCCTCAGCAGCCAGACAACCTCCCTCCCTCTGCTCGGGCACTGCAAGCCACACAGCCACTTGTGTCCCCTGTGTCCCTGGAGGCCGCAGCGCGTTTTGGGTTTTGGCGCGGACGGGCCCCTCTCGGCTTCCGTAGTCCATTTGCCCCGGAGCCTGCCAGACCCCTGGCCCCAGGGGCGGGCCCTGCTGAGTCCCCGAGCGCCTCCTGGGTTCCTGCCACCACCCTTGGGCCGGGATGAGGTGCCACCTTGTGCGTAGAAGCCCTGCACACAGGCAAGAAGCCCCCCAGGCCCGCGGGCGCGCCCGACCCTGGAGCCCCCTGGCTGGCTGCAGCCACAGGGAACGGGGGTTCTGAGTTGGCAGCCCCCATTCCCGAAGCATCCACGGGCAGTTCCCCGAAGGGCTGACACCGGCTGCGCCTCAGCAGCCAGACAACCTCCCTCCCTCTGCTCGGGCACTGCAAGCCACACAGCCACTTGTGTCCCCTGTGTCCCTGGAGGCCGCAGCGCGTTTTGGGTTTTGGCGCGGACGGGCCCCTCTCGGCTTCCGTAGTCCATTTGCCCCCGGAGCCTGCCAGACCCCTGGCCCCAGGGGCGGGCCCTGCTGAGTCCCCGAGCGCCTCCTGGGTTCATGCCACCACCCTTGGGCCGGGATGAGGTGCCACCTTGTGCGTAGAAGCCCTGCACACAGGCAAGAAGCCCCCCAGGCCCGCGGGCGCGCCCGACCCTGGAGCCCCCTGGCTGGCTGCAGCCACAGGGAACGGGGGTTCTGAGTTGGCAGCCCCCATTCCCGAAGCATCCACGGGCAGTTCCCCGAAGGGCTGACACCGGCTGCGCCTCAGCAGCCAGACAACCTCCCTCCCTCTGGTCGGGCACTGCAAGCCACACAGCCACTTGTGTCCCCTGTGTCCCTGGAGGCCGCAGCGCGTTTTGGGTTTTGGCGCGGACGGGCCCCTCTCGGCTTCCGTAGTCCATTTGCCCCGGAGCCTGCCAGACCCCTGGCCCCAGGGGCGGGCCCTGCTGAGTCCCCGAGCGCCTCCTGGGTTCCTGCCACCACCCTTGGGCCGGGATGAGGTGCCACCTTGTGCGTAGAAGCCCTGCACACAGGCAAGAAGCCCCCCAGGCCCGCGGGCGCGCCCGACCCTGGAGCCCCCTGGCTGGCTGCAGCCACAGGGAACGGGGGTTCTGAGTTGGCAGCCCCCATTCCCGAAGCATCCATGGGCAGTTCCCCGAAGGGCTGACACCGCTGCGCCTCAGCAGCCAGACAACCTCCTCCCTCTGCTCGGGCACTGCAAGCCACACAGCCACTTGTGTCCCCTGTGTCCCTGGAGGCCGCAGCGCGTTTTGGGTTTTGGCGCGGACGGGCCCCTCTCGGCTTCCGTAGTCCATTTGCCCCGGAGCCTGCCAGACCCCTGGCCCCAGGGGCGGGCCCTGCTGAGTCCCCGAGCGCCTCCTGGGTTCCTGCCACCACCCTTGGGCCGGGATGAGGTGCCCCCTTGTGCGTAGAAGCCCTGCACACAGGCAAGAAGCCCCCCAGGCCCGCGGGCGCGCCCGACCCTGGAGACCCCTGGCTGGCTGCAGCCACAGGGAACGGGGGTTCTGAGTTGGCAGCCCCCATTCCCGAAGCATCCACGGGCAGTTCCCCGAAGGGCTGACACCGGCTGCGCCTCAGCAGCCAGACAACCTCCCTCCCTCTGCTCGGGCACTGCAAGCCACACAGCCACTTGTGTCCCCTGTGTCCCTGGAGGCCGCAGCGCGTTTTGGGTTTTGGCGCGGACGGGCCCCTCTCGGCTTCCGTAGTCCATTTGCCCCCGGAGCCTGCCAGACCCCTGGCCCCAGGGGCGGGCCCTGCTGAGTCCCCGAGCGCCTCCTGGGTTCCTGCCACCACCCTTGGGCCGGGATGAGGTGCCACCTTGTGCGTAGAAGCCCTGCACACAGGCAAGAAGCCCCCCAGGCCCGCGGGCGCGCCCGACCCTGGAGCCCCCTGGCTGGCTGCAGCCACAGGGAACGGGGGTTCTGAGTTGGCAGCCCCCATTCCCGAAGCATCCACGGGCAGTTTCCCGAAGGGCTGACACCGGCTGCGCCTCAGCAGCCAGACAACCTCCCTCCCTCTGGTCGGGCACTGCAAGCCACACAGCCACTTGTGTCCCCTGTGTCCCTGGAGGCCGCAGCGCGTTTTGGGTTTTGGCGCGGACGGGCCCCTCTCGGCTTCCGTAGTCCATTTGCCCCGGAGCCTGCCAGACCCCTGGCCCCAGGGGCGGGCCCTGCTGAGTCCCCGAGCGCCTCCTGGGTTCCTGCCACCACCCTTGGGCCGGGATGAGGTGCCACCTTGTGCGTAGAAGCCCTGCACACAGGCAAGAAGCCCCCCAGGCCCGCGGGCGCGCCCGACCCTGGAGCCCCCTGGCTGGCTGCAGCCACAGGGAACGGGGGTTCTGAGTTGGCAGCCCCCATTCCCGAAGCATCCACGGCAGTTCCCCGAAGGGCTGACACCGGCTGCGCCTCAGCAGCCAGACAACCTCCCTCCCTCTGGTCGGGCACTGCAAGCCACACAGCCACTTGTGTCCCCTGTGTCCCTGGAGGCCGCAGCGCGTTTTGGGTTTTGGCGCGGACGGGCCCCTCTCGGCTTCCGTAGTCCATTTGCCCCGGAGCCTGCCAGACCCCTGGCCCCAGGGGCGGGCCCTGCTGAGTCCCCGAGCGCCTCCTGGGTTCCTGCCACCACCCTTGGGCCGGGATGAGGTGCCACCTTGTGCGTAGAAGCCCTGCACACAGGCAAGAAGCCCCCCAGGCCCGCGGGCGCGCCCGACCCTGGAGCCCCCTGGCTGGCTGCAGCCACAGGGAACGGGGGTTCTGAGTTGGCAGCCCCCATTCCCGAAGCATCCATGGGCAGTTCCCCGAAGGGCTGACACCGGCTGCGCCTCAGCAGCCAGACAACCTCCCTCCCTCTGCTCGGGCACTGCAAGCCACACAGCCACTTGTGTCCCCTGTGTCCCTGGAGGCCGCAGCGCGTTTTGGGTTTTGGCGCGGACGGGCCCCTCTCGGCTTCCGTAGTCCATTTGCCCCCGGAGCCTGCCAGACCCCTGGCCCCAGGGGCGGGCCCTGCTGAGTCCCCGAGCGCCTCCTGGGTTCCTGCCACCACCCTTGGGCCGGGATGAGGTGCCCCCTTGTGCGTAGAAGCCCTGCACACAGGCAAGAAGCCCCCCAGGCCCGCGGGCGCGCCCGACCCTGGAGACCCCTGGCTGGCTGCAGCCACAGGGAACGGGGGTTCTGAGTTGGCAGCCCCCATTCCCGAAGCATCCACGGGCAGTTCCCCGAAGGGCTGACACCGGCTGCGCCTCAGCAGCCAGACAACCTCCCTCCCTCTGGTCGGGCACTGCAAGCCACACAGCCACTTGTGTCCCCTGTGTCCCTGGAGGCCGCAGCGCGTTTTGGGTTTTGGCGCGGACGGGCCCCTCTCGGCTTCCGTAGTCCATTTGCCCCCGGAGCCTGCCAGACCCCTGGCCCCAGGGGCGGGCCCTGCTGAGTCCCCGAGCACCTCCTGGGTTCCTGCCACCACCCTTGGGCCGGGATGAGGGTGCCACCTTGTGCGTAGAAGCCCTGCACACAGGCAAGAAGCCCCCAAGGCCCGCGGGCGCGCCCGACCCTGGAGCCCCCTGGCTGGCTGCAGCCACAGGGAACGGGGGTTCTGAGTTGGCAGCCCCCATTCCCGAAGCATCCACGGGCAGTTCCCCGAAGGGCTGACACCGGCTGCGCCTCAGCAGCCAGACAACCTCCCTCCCTCTGGTCGGGCACTGCAAGCCACACAGCCACTTGTGTCCCCTGTGTCCCTGGAGGCCGCAGCGCGTTTTGGGTTTTGGCGCGGACGGGCCCCTCTCGGCTTCCGTAGTCCATTTGCCCCCGGAGCCTGCCAGACCCCTGGCCCCAGGGGCGGGCCCTGCTGAGTCCCCGAGCGCCTCCTGGGTTCCTGCCACCACCCTTGGGCCGGGATGAGGTGCCACCTTGTGCGTAGAAGCCCTGCACACAGGCAAGAAGCCCCCCAGGCCCGCGGGGCGCGCCCGACCCTGGAGCCCCCTGGCTGGCTGCAGCCACAGGGAACGGGGGTTCTGAGTTGGCAGCCCCCATTCCCGAAGCATCCACGGGCAGTTCCCCGAAGGGCTGACACCGGCTGCGCCTCAGCAGCCAGACAACCTCCCTCCCTCTGGTCGGGCACTGCAAGCCACACAGCCACTTGTGTCCCCTGTGTCCCTGGAGGCCGCAGCGCATTTTGGGTTTTGGCGCGGACGGGCCCCTCTCGGCTTCCGTAGTCCATTTGCCCCCGGAGCCTGCCAGACCCCTGGCCCCAGGGGCGGGCCCTGCTGAGTCCCCGAGCGCCTCCTGGGTTCCTGCCACCACCCTTGGGCCGGGATGAGGTGCCACCTTGTGCGTAGAAGCCCTGCACACAGGCAAGAAGCCCCCCAGGCCCGCGGGCGCGCCCGACCCTGGAGCCCCCTGGCTGGCTGCAGCCACAGGGAACGGGGGTTCTGAGTTGGCAGCCCCCATTCCCGAAGCATCCACGGGCAGTTCCCCGAAGGGCTGACACCGGCTGCGCCTCAGCAGCCAGACAACCTCCCTCCCTCTGCTCGGGCACTGCAAGCCACACAGCCACTTGTGTCCCCTGTGTCCCTGGAGGCCGCAGCGCGTTTGGTGTTTTGGCGCGGACGGGCCCCTCTCGGCTTCCGTAGTCCATTTGCCCCGGAGCCTGCCAGACCCCTGGCCCCAGGGGCGGGCCCTGCTGAGTCCCCGAGCGCCTCCTGGGTTCCTGCCACCACCCTTGGGCCGGGATGAGGTGCCACCTTGTGCGTAGAAGCCCTGCACACAGGCAAGAAGCCCCCCAGGCCCGCGGGCGCGCCCGACCCTGGAGCCCCCTGGCTGGCTGCAGCCACAGGGAACGGGGGTTCTGAGTTGGCAGCCCCCATTCCCGAAGCATCCACGGGCAGTTCCCCGAAGGGCTGACACCGGCTGCGCCTCAGCAGCCAGACAACCTCCCTCCCTCTGGTCGGGCACTGCAAGCCACACAGCCACTTGTGTCCCCTGTGTCCCTGGAGGCCGCAGCGCGTTTTGGGTTTTGGCGCGGACGGGCCCCTCTCGGCTTCCGTAGTCCATTTGCCCCCGGAGCCTGCCAGACCCCTGGCCCCAGGGGCGGGCCCTGCTGAGTCCCCGAGCGCCTCCTGGGTTCCTGCCACCACCCTTGGGCCGGGATGAGGTGCCACCTTGTGCGTAGAAGCCCTGCACACAGGCAAGAAGCCCCCCAGGCCCGCGGGCGCGCCCGACCCTGGAGCCCCCTGGCTGGCTGCAGCCACAGGGAACGGGGGTTCTGAGTTGGCAGCCCCCATTCCCGAAGCATCCACGGGCAGTTCCCCGAAGGGCTGACACCGGCTGCGCCTCAGCAGCCAGACAACCTCCCTCCCTCTGGTCGGGCACTGCAAGCCACACAGCCACTTGTGTCCCCTGTGTCCCTGGAGGCCGCAGCACGTTTTGGGTTTTGGCGCGGACGGGCCCCTCTCGGCTTCCATAGTCCATTTGCCCCCGGAGCCTGCCAGACCCCTGGCCCCAGGGGCGGGCCCTGCTGAGTCCCCGAGCGCCTCCTGGGTTCCTGCCACCACCCTTGGGCCGGGATGAGGTGCCAACTTGTGCGTAGAAGCCCTGCACACAGGCAAGAAGCCCCCAGGCCCACGGGCGCGCCCGACCCTGGAGCCCCCTGGCTGGCTGCAGCCACAGGGAACGGGGGTTCTGAGTTGGCAGCCCCCATTCCCGAAGCATCCACGGGCAGTTCCCCGAAGGGCTGACACCGGCTGCGCCTCAGCAGCCAGACAACCTCCCTCCCTCTGGTCGGGCACTGCAAGCCACACAGCCACTTGTGTCCCCTGTGTCCCTGGAGGCCGCAGCGCATTTTGGGTTTTGGCGCGGACGGGCCCCTCTCGGCTTCCGTAGTCCATTTGCCCCGGAGCCTGCCAGACCCCTGGCCCCAGGGGCGGGCCCTGCTGAGTCCCCGAGCGCCTCCTGGGTTCCTGCCACCACCCTTGGGCCGGGATGAGGTGCCACCTTGTGCGTAGAAGCCCTGCACACAGGCAAGAAGCCCCCCAGGCCCGCGGGCGCGCCCGACCCTGGAGCCCCCTGGCTGGCTGCAGCCACAGGGAACGGGGGTTCTGAGTTGGCAGCCCCCATTCCCGAAGCATCCACGGGCAGTTCCCCGAAGGGCTGACACCGGCTGCGCCTCAGCAGCCAGACAACCTCCCTCCCTCTGGTCGGGCACTGCAAGCCACACAGCCACTTGTGTCCCCTGTGTCCCTGGAGGCCGCAGCGCGTTTTGGGTTTTGGCGCGGACGGGCCCCTCTCGGCTTCCGTAGTCCATTTGCCCCGGAGCCTGCCAGACCCCTGGCCCCAGGGGCGGGCCCTGCTGAGTCCCCGAGCGCCTCCTGGTTCCTGCCACCACCCTTGGGCCGGGAAGAGGTGCCCCCTTGTGCGTAGAAGCCCTGCACACAGGCAAGAAGCCCCCCAGGCCCGCGGGCGCGCCCGACCCTGGAGCCCCCTGGCTGGGCTGCAGCCACAGGGAACGGGGGTTCTGAGTTGGCAGCCCCCATTCCCGAAGCATCCATGGGCAGTTCCCCGAAGGGCTGACACCGGCTGCGCCTCAGCAGCCAGACAACCTCCCTCCCTCTGCTCGGGCACTGCAAGCCACACAGCCACTTGTGTCCCCTGTGTCCCTGGAGGCCGCAGCGCGTTTTGGGTTTTGGCGCGGACGGGCCCCTCTCGGCTTCCGTAGTCCATTTGCCCCGGAGCCTGCCAGACCCCTGGCCCCAGGGGCGGGCCCTGCTGAGTCCCCGAGCGCCTCCTGGGTTCCTGCCACCACCCTTGGGCCGGGATGAGGTGCCCCCTTGTGCGTAGAAGCCCTGCACACAGGCAAGAAGCCCCCCAGGCCCGCGGGCGCTGCCCGACCCTGGAGCCCCCTGGCTGGCTGCAGCCACAGGGAACGGGGGTTCTGAGTTGGCAGCCCCCATTCCCGAAGCATCCACGGGCAGTTCCCCGAAGGGCTGACACCGGCTGCGCCTCAGCAGCCAGACAACCTCCCTCCCTCTGGTCGGGCACTGCAAGCCACACAGCCACTTGTGTCCCCTGTGTCCCTGGAGGCCGCAGCGCGTTTTGGGTTTTGGCGCGGACGGGCCCCTCTCGGCTTCCGTAGTCCATTTGCCCCGGAGCCTGCCAGACCCCTGGCCCCAGGGGCGGGCCCTGCTGAGTCCCCGAGCGCCTCCTGGGTTCCTGCCACCACCCTTGGGCCGGGATGAGGTGCCACCTTGTGCGTAGAAGCCCTGCACACAGGCAAGAAGCCCCCCAGGCCCGCGGGCGTGCCCGACCCTGGAGCCCCCTGGCTGGCTGCAGCCACAGGGAACGGGGGTTCTGAGTTGGCAGCCCCCATTCCCGAAGCATCCACGGGCAGTTCCCCGAAGGGCTGACACCGGCTGCGCCTCAGCAGCCAGACAACCTCCCTCCCTCTGGTCGGGCACTGCAAGCCACACAGCCACTTGTGTCCCCTGTGTCCCTGGAGGCCGCAGCGCGTTTTGGGTTTTGGCGCGGACGGGCCCCTCTCGGCTTCCGTAGTCCATTTGCCCCGGAGCCTGCCAGACCCCTGGCCCCAGGGGCGGGCCCTGCTGAGTCCCCGAGCACCTCCTGGGTTCCTGCCACCACCCTTGGGCCGGGATGAGGTGCCACCTTGTGCGTAGAAGCCCTGCACACAGGCAAGAAGCCCCCCAGGCCCGCGGGCGCGCCCGACCCTGGAGCCCCCTGGCTGGCTGCAGCCACAGGGAACGGGGGTTCTGAGTTGGCAGCCCCCATTCCCGAAGCATCCACGGGCAGTTCCCCGAAGGGCTGACACCGGCTGCGCCTCAGCAGCCAGACAACCTCCCTCCCTCTGGTCGGGCACTGCAAGCCACACAGCCACTTGTGTCCCCTGTGTCCCTGGAGGCCGCAGCGCGTTTTGGGTTTTGGCGCGGACGGGCCCCTCTCGGCTTCGTAGTCCATTTGCCCCCGGAGCCTGCCAGACCCCTGGCCCAGGGGCGGGCCCTGCTGAGTCCCCGAGCGCCTCCGGGCGCGCCCGACCCTGGAGCCCCCTGGCTGGCTGCAGCCACAGGGAATGGGGGTTCTGAGTTGGCAGCCCCCATTCCCGAGGCATCCACGGGCAGTTCCCCGAAGGGCTGACACCGGCTGTGCCTCAGCAGCCAGACAACCTCCCTCCCTCTGGTCGGGCACTGCAAGCCACACAGCCACTTGTGTCCCCTGTGTCCCTGGAGGCCGCAGCGCGTTTTGGGTTTTGGCGCGGACGGGCCCCTCTCGGCTTCAGTAGTCCATTTGCCCCCGGAGCCTGCCAGACCCCTGGCCCCAGGGGCGGGCCCTGCTGAGTCCCCGAGCGCCTCCTGGGTTCCTGCCACCACCCTTGGGCCGGGATGAGGTGCCACCTTGTGCGTAGAAGCCCTGCACACAGGCAAGAAGCCCCCCAGGCCCGTGGGCGCGCCCGACCCTGGAGCCCCCTGGCTGGCTGCAGCCACAGGGAATGGGGGTTCTGAGTTGGCAGCCCCCATTCCCGAAGCATCCACGGGTAGTTCCCCGAAGGGCTGACACCGGCTGCGCCTCAGCAGCCAGACAACCTCCCTCCCTCTGGTCGGGCACTGCAAGCCACACAGCCACTTGTGTCCCCTGTGTCCCTGGAGGCCGCAGCGCGTTTTGGGTTTTGGCGCGGACGGGCCCCTCTCTGCTTCCGTAGTCCATTTGCCCCCGGAGCCTGCAAGACCCCCTGGCCCCAGGGGCGGGCCCTGCTGAGTCCCCAAGCGCCTCATGAGTTCCTGCCACCACCCTGGGCCGGGATGAGGTGCCACCTTGTGCGTAGAAGCGCTGCACACAGGCAAGAAGCCCCCCAGGCCCGCCCGACCCTGGAGCCCCCTGGCTGGCTGCAGCCACAGGGAACGGGGGTTCTGAGTTGGCAGCCCCCATTCCCGAAGCATCCACGGGCAGTTCCCCGAAGGGCTGACACCGGCTGCGCCTCAGCAGCCAGACAACCTCCCTCCCTCTGGTCGGGCACTGCAAGCCACACAGCCACTTGTGTCCCCTGTGTCCCTGGAGGCCGCAGCGCGTTTTGGGTTTTGGCGCGGACGGGCCCCTCTCGGCTTCCGTAGTCCATTTGCCCCGGAGCCTGCCAGACCCCTGGCCCCAGGGGCGGGCCCTGCTGAGTCCCCGAGCGCCTCCTGAGTTCCTGCCACCACCCTGGGCCGGGATGAGGTGCCACCTTCTTCGTAGAAGCCCTGCACACAGGCAAGAAGCCCCCCAGGCCCGCCCGACCCTAGAGCCCCCTGGCTGGCTGCAGCCACAGGGAACGGGGGTTCTGATTTGGCAGCCCCCATTCCCGAAGCATCCACGGGCAGTTCCCCGAAGGGCTGACACCGGCTGCGCTTCAGCAGCCAGACAACCTCCCTCCCTCTGGTCGGGCACTGCAAGCCACACAGCCACTTGTGTCCCCTGTGTCCCTCCCTGGAGGCCGCAGCGCGTTTTGGGTTTTGGCGCGGGCGGGCCCCTCTCGGCTTCCGTAGTCCATTTGCCCCGGAGCCTGCCAGACCCCTGGCCCCAGGGGCGGGCCCTGCTGAGTCCCCGAGCGCCTCCTGGGTTCCTGCCACCACCCTTGGGCCGGGATGAGGTGCCACCTTGTGCGTAGAAGCCCTGCACACAGGCAAGAAGACCCCCAGGCCCGCCCGAACCTGGAGCCCCCTGGCTGGCTGCAGCCACAGGGAACGGGGTTTCTGAGTTGGCAGCCCCCATTCCCGAAGCATCCACGGGCAGTTCCCCGAAGGGCTGACACCGGCTGCGCCTCAGCAGCCAGACAACCTCCCTCCATCTGGTCGGGCACTGCAAGCCACACAGCCACTTGTGTCCCCTGTGTCCCTGGAGGCCGCAGCGCGTTTTGGGTTTTGGCGCGGATGGGCCCCTCTCGGCTTCCGTAGTCCATTTGCCCCCGGAGCCTGCCAGACCCCTGGCCCCAGGGGCGGGCCCTGCTGAGTCCCCGAGCGCCTCCTGGGTTCCTGCCACCACCCTTGGGCCGGGATGAGGTGCCACCTTGTGCGTAGAAGCCCTGCACACAGGCAAGAAGCCCCCCAGGCCCGCGGGCGCGCCCGACCCTGGAGCCCCCTGGCTGGCTGCAGCCACAGGGAACGGGGGTTCTGAGTTGGCAGCCCCCATTCCCGAAGCATCCACGGGCAGTTCCCCGAAGGGCTGACACCGGCTGCGCCTCAGCAGAAAGACAACCTCCCTCCCTCTGGTCGGGCACTGCAAGCCACACAGCCACTTGTGTCCCCTGTGTCCCTGGAGGCCGCAGCGCGTTTTGGGTTTTGGCGCGGACGGGCCCCTCTCGGCTTATGTAGTCCATTTGCCCCCAGAGCCTGCCAGAACCCTGGCCCCAGGGGCGGGCCCTGCTGAGTCCCAGAGCGCCTCCTGGGTTCCTGCCACCACCCTTGGGCCGGGATGAGGTGCCACCTTGTTTGTAGAAGCCCTGCACACAGGCAAGAAGCCCCCCAGGCCCGCGGGCGCGCCCGACCCTGGAGCCCCCTGGCTGGCTGCAGCCACAGGGAACGGGGGTTCTGAGTTGGCAGCCCCCATTCCCGAAGCATCCACGGGCAGTTCCCCGAAGGGCTGACACCGGCTGCGCCTCAGCAGCCAGACAACCTCCCTCCCTCTGGTCGGGCACTGCAAGCCACACAGCCACTTGTGTCCCCTGTGTCCCTGGAGGCCGCAGCGCGTTTTGGGTTTTGGCGCGGACGGGCCCCTCTCGGCTTCCGTAGTCCATTTGCCCCGGAGCCTGCCAGACCCCTGGCCCCAGGGGCGGGCCCTGCTGAGTCCCCGAGCGCCTCCTGGGTTCCTGCCACCACCCTTGGGCCGGGATGAGGTGCCACCTTGTGCGTAGAAGCCCTGCACACAGGCAAGAAGCCCCCCAGGCCCGCGGGCGCGCCCGACCCTGGAGCCCCCTGGCTGGCTGCAGCCACAGGGAATGGGGGTTCTGAGTTGGCAGCCCCCATTCCCGAGGCATCCACGGGCAGTTCCCCGAAGGGCTGACACCGGCTGTGCCTCAGCAGCCAGACAACCTCCCTCCCTCTGGTCGGGCACTGCAAGCCACACAGCCACTTGTGTCCCCTGTGTCCCTGGAGGCCGCAGCGCGTTTTGGGTTTTGGCGCGGACGGGCCCCTCTCGGCTTCCGTAGTCCATTTGCCCCCGGAGCCTGCCAGACCCCTGGCCCCAGGGGCGGGCCCTGCTGAGTCCCCGAGCGCCTCCTGGGTTCCTGCCACCACCCTTGGGCCGGGATGAGGTGCCACCTTGTGCGTAGAAGCCCTGCACACAGGCAAGAAGCCCCCCAGGCCCGCGGGCGCGCCCGACCCTTGAGCCCCCTGGCTGGCTGCAGCCACAGGGAATGGGGTTCTGAGTTGGCAGCCCCCATTCCCGAAGTATCCACGGGTAGTTCCCCGAAGGGCTGACACCGGCTGCGCCTCAGCAGCCAGACAACCTCCCTCCCTCTGGTCGGGCACTGCAAGCCACACAGCCACTTGTGTCCCCTGTGTCCCTGGAGGCCGCAGCGCGTTTTGGGTTTTGGCGCGGACGGGCCCCTCTCGGCTTATGTAGTCCATTTGCCCCCAGAGCCTGCCAGAACCCTGGCCCCAGGGGCGGGCCCTGCTGAGTCCCAGAGCGCCTCCTGGGTTCCTGCCACCACCCTTGGGCCGGGATTAGGTGCCACCTTGTGCGTAGAAGCCCTGCACACAGGCAAGAAGCCTCCCAGGCCCGCGGGCGCGCCCGACCCTGGAGCCCCCTGGCTGGCTGCAGCCACAGGGAACGGGGGTTCTGAGTTGGCAGCCCCCATTCCCGAAGCATCCACGGGCAGTTCCCCGAAGGGCTGACACCGGCTGTGCCTCAGCAGCCAGACAAACTCCCTCCCTCTGGTCGGGCACTGCAAGCCACACAGCCACTTGTGTCCCCTGTGTCCCTGGAGGCCGCAGCGCGTTTTGGGTTTTGGCGCGGACGGGCCCCTCTCTGCTTCCGTAGTCCATTTGCCCCGGAGCCTGCCAGACCCTTGGCCCCAGGGGCGGGCCCTGCTGAGTCCCCGAGCGCCTCCTGAGTTCCTGCCACCACCCTGGGCCGGGATGAGGTGCCACCTTGTTCGTAGAAGCCCTGCACACAGGCAAGAAGCCCCCCAGGCCCGCCCGACCCTAGAGCCCCCTGGCTGGCTGCAGCCACAGGGAACGGGGGTTCTGAGTTGGCAGCCCCCATTCCCGAAGCATCCACGGGCAGTTCCCCGAAGGGCTGACACCGGCTGCGCCTCAGCAGCCAGACAACCTCCCTCCCTCTGGTCGGGCACTGCAAGCCACACAGCCACTTGTGTCCCCTGTGTCCCTCCCTGGAGGCCGCAGCGCGTTTTGGGTTTTGGCGCGAACGGGCCCCTCTCTGCTTCCGTAGTCCATTTGCCCCGGAGCCTGCCAGACCCCTGGCCCCAGGGGCGGGCCCTGCTGAGTCCCCGAGCGCCTCCTGGGTTCCTGCCACCACCCTTGGGCCGGGATGAGGTGCCACCTTGTGCGTAGAAGCCCTGCACACAGGCAAGAACCCCCCAGGCCCGCGGGCGCGCCCGAACCTGGAGCCCCCTGGCTGGCTGCAGCCACAGGGAACGGGGGTTCTGAGTTGGCAGCCCCCATTCCCGAAGCATCCACGGGCAGTTCCCCGAAGGGCTGACACCGCTGCGCCTCAGCGGCCAGACAACCTCCCTCCCTCTGGTCGGGCACTGTAAGCCACACAGCCACTTGTGTCCCCTGTGTCCCTGGAGGCCGCAGCGCGTTTTGGGTTTTGGCGCGGACGGGCCCCTCTCGGCTTCCGTAGTCCATTTGCCCCGGAGCCTGCCAGACCCCTGGCCCCAGGGGCGGGCCCTGCTGAGTCCCCGAGCGCCTCCTGGGTTCCTGCCACCACCCTTGGGCCGGGATGAGGTGCCACCTTGTGCGTAGAAGCCCTGCACACAGGCAAGAAGACCCCCAGGCCCGCCCGAACCTGGAGCCCCCTGGCTGGCTGCAGCCACATGGAACGGGGGTTCTGAGTTGGCAGCCCCCATTCCCGAAACATCCACGGGCAGTTCCCCGAAGGGCTGACACCGGCTGCGCCTCAGCAGCCAGACAACCTCCCTCCATCTGGTCGGGCACTGCAAGCCACACAGCCACTTGTGTCCCCTGTGTCCCTGGAGGCCGCAGCGCGTTTTGGGTTTTGGCGCGGACGGGCCCCTCTCGGCTTATGTAGTCCATTTGCCCCCAGAGCCTGCCAGAACCCTGGCCCCAGGGGCGGGCCCTGCTGAGTCCCAGAGCGCCTCCTGGGTTCCTGCCACCACCCTTGGGCCGGGATGAGGTGCCACCTTGTGCGTAGAAGCCCTGCACACAGGCAAGAAGCCTCCCAGGCCCGCGGGCGCGCCCGACCCTGGAGCCCCCTGGCTGGCTGCAGCCACAGGGAACGGGGGTTCTGAGTTGGCAGCCCCCATTCCCGAAGCATCCACGGGCAGTTCCCCGAAGGGCTGACACCGGCTGTGCCTCAGCAGCCAGACAACCTCCCTCCCTCTGGTCGGGCACTGCAAGCCACACAGCCACTTGTGTCCCCTGTGTCCCTGGAGGCCGCAGCGCGTTTTGGGTTTTGGCGCGGACGGGCCCCTCTCTGCTTCCGTAGTCCATTTGCCCCGGAGCCTGCCAGACCCCTGGCCCCAGGGGCGGGCCCTGCTGAGTCCCCGAGCGCCTCCTGAGTTCCTGCCACCACCCTGGGCCGGGATGAGGTGCCACCTTGTTCGTAGAAGCCCTGCACACAGGCAAGAAGCCCCCCAGGCCCGCCCGACCCTAGAGCCCCCTGGCTGGCTGCAGCCACAGGGAACGGGGGTTCTGAGTTGGCAGCCCCCATTCCCGAAGCATCCACGGGCAGTTCCCCGAAGGGCTGACACCGGCTGCGCCTCAGCAGCCAGACAACCTCCCTCCCTCTGGTCGGGCACTGCAAGCCACACAGCCACTTGTGTCCCCTGTGTCCCTCCCTGGAGGCCGCAGCGCGTTTTGGGTTTTGGCGCGGACGGGCCCCTCTCGGCTTCCGTAGTCCATTTGCCCCCGGAGCCTGCCAGACCCCTGGCCCCAGGGGCGGGCCCTGCTGAGTCCCCGAGCGCCTCCTGGGTTCCTGCCACCACCCTTGGGCCGGGATGAGGTGCCACCTTGTGCGTAGAAGCCCTGCACACAGGCAAGAAGCCCCCCAGGCCCGCGGGCGCGCCCGACCCTGGAGCCCCCTGGCTGGCAGCAGCCACAGGGAATGGGGGTTCTGAGTTGGCAGCCCCCATTCCCGAGGCATCCACGGGCAGTTCCCCGAAGGGCTGACACCGGCTGCGCCTCAGCAGCCAGACAAACTCCCTCCCTCTGGTCGGGCACTGCAAGCCACACAGCCACTTGTGTCCCCTGTGTCCCTGGAGGCCGCAGCGCGTTTTGGGTTTTGGCGCGGACGGGCCCCTCTCGGCTTCCGTAGTCCATTTGCCCCCGGAGCCTGCCAGACCCCTGGCCCCAGGGGCGGGCCCTGCTGAGTCCCCGAGCGCCTCCTGGGTTCCTGCCACCACCCTTGGGCCGGGATGAGGTGCCACCTTGTGCGTAGAAGCCCTGCACACAGGCAAGAAGCCCCCCAGGCTCGCGGGCGCGCCCGACCCTGGAGCCCCCTGGCTGGCTGCAGCCACAGGGAATGGGGTTCTGAGTTGGCAGCCCGCAATCCCGAAGTATCCACGGGTAGTTCCCCGAAGGGCTGACACCGGCTGCGCCTCAGCAGCCAGACAACCTCCCTCCCTCTGGTCGGGCACTGCAAGCCACACAGCCACTTGTGTCCCCTGTGTCCCTGGAGGCCGCAGCGCATTTTGGGTTTTGGCGCGGACGGGCCCCTCTCGGCTTATGTAGTCCATTTGCCCCCAGAGCCTGCCAGAACCCTGGCCCCAGGGGCGGGCCCTGCTGAGTCCCAGAGCGCCTCCTGGGTTCCTGCCACCACCCTTGGGCCGGGATTAGGTGCCACCTTGTGCGTAGAAGCCCTGCACACAGGCAAGAAGCCTCCCAGGCCCGCGGGCGCGCCCGACCCTGGAGCCCCCTGGCTGGCTGCAGCCACAGGGAACGGGGGTTCTGAGTTGGCAGCCCCCATTCCCGAAGCATCCACGGGCAGTTCCCCGAAGGGCTGACACCGGCTGTGCCTCAGCAGCCAGACAAACTCCCTCCCTCTGGTCAGGCACTGCAAGCCACACAGCCACTTGTGTCCCCTGTGTCCCTGGAGGCCGCAGCGCGTTTTGGGTTTTGGCGCGGACGGGCCCCTCTCTGCTTCCGTAGTCCATTTGCCCCGGAGCCTGCCAGACCCCTGGCCCCAGGGGCGGGCCCTGCTGAGTCCCCGAGCGCCTCCTGAGTTCCTGCCACCACCCTGGGCCGGGATGAGGTGCCACCTTGTTCGTAGAAGCCCTGCACACAGGCAAGAAGCCCCCCAGGCCCGCCCGACCCTAGAGCCCCCTGGCTGGCTGCAGCCACAGGGAACGGGGGTTCTGAGTTGGCAGCCCCCATTCCCGAAGCATCCACGGGCAGTTCCCCGAAGGGCTGACACCGGCTGCGCCTCAGCAGCCAGACAACCTCCCTCCCTCTGGTCGGGCACTGCAAGCCACACAGCCACTTGTGTCCCCTGTGTCCCTCCCTGGAGGCCGCAGCGCGTTTTGGGTTTTGGCGCGGACGGGCCCCTCTCGGCTTCCGTAGTCCATTTGCCCCGGAGCCTGCCAGACCCCTGGCCCCAGGGGCGGGCCCTGCTGAGTCCCCGAGCACCTCCTGGGTTCCTGCCACCACCCTTGGGCCGGGATGAGGTGCCACCTTGTGCGTAGAAGCCCTGCACACAGGCAAGAACCCCCCAGGCCCGCGGGCGCGCCCGAACCTGGAGCCCCCTGGCTGGCTGCAGCCACAGGGAATGGGGTTCTGAGTTGGCAGCCCCCATTCCCGAAGCATCCACGGGTAGTTCCCCGAAGGGCTGACACCGGCTGCGCCTCAGCAGCCAGACAACCTCCCTCCCTCTGGTCGGGCACTGCAAGCCACACAGCCACTTGTGTCCCCTGTGTCCCTGGAGGCCGCAGCGCGTTTGGGGTTTTGGCGCGGACGGGCCCCTCTCGGCTTATGTAGTCCATTTGCCCCCAGAGCCTGCCAGAACCCTGGCCCCAGGGGCGGGCCCTGCTGAGTCCCAGAGCGCCTCCTGGGTTCCTGCCACCACCCTTGGGCCGGGATTAGGTGCCACCTTGTGCGTAGAAGCCCTGCACACAGGCAAGAAGCCCCCCAGGCCCGCGGGCGCGCCCGACCCTGGAGCCCCCTGGCTGGCTGCAGCCACAGGGAACGGGGGTTCTGAGTTGGCAGCCCCCATTCCCGAAGCATCCACGGGCAGTTCCCCGAAGGGCTGACACCGGCTGCGCCTCAGCAGCCAGACAACCTCCCTCCCTCTGGTCGGGCACTGCAAGCCACACAGCCACTTGTGTCCCCTGTGTCCCTGGAGGCCGCAGCGCGTTTTGGGTTTTGGCGCGGACGGGCCCCTCTCGGCTTCCGTAGTCCATTTGCCCCGGAGCCTGCCAGACCCCTGGCCCCAGGGGCGGGCCCTGCTGAGTCCCCGAGCGCCTCCTGGGTTCCTGCCACCACCCTTGGGCCGGGATGAGGTGCCACCTTGTGCGTAGAAGCCCTGCACACAGGCAAGAAGCCCCCCAGGCCCGCGGGCGCGCCCGACCCTGGAGCCCCCTGGCTGGCAGCAGCCACAGGGAATGGGGGTTCTGAGTTGGCAGACCCCATTCCCGAGGCATCCACGGGCAGTTCCCCGAAGGGCTGACACCGGCTGCGCCTCAGCAGCCAGACAACCTCCCTCCCTCTGGTCGGGCACTGCAAGCCACACAGCCACTTGTGTCCCCTGTGTCCCTGGAGGCTGCAGCGCGTTTTGGGTTTTGGCGCGGACGGGCCCCTCTCGGCTTCCGTAGTCCATTTGCCCCCGGAGCCTGCCAGACCCCTGGCCCCAGGGGCGGGCCCTGCTGAGTCCCCGAGCGCCTCCTGGGTTCCTGCCACCACCCTTGGGCCGGGATGAGGTGCCACCTTGTGCGTAGAAGCCCTGCACACAGGCAAGAAGCCCCCCAGGCTCGCGGGCGCGCCCGACCCTGGAGCCCCCTGGCTGGCTGCAGCCACAGGGAATGGGGTTCTGAGTTGGCAGCCCGCATTCCCGAAGTATCCACGGGTAGTTCCCCGAAGGGCTGACACCGGCTGCGCCTCAGCAGCCAGACAACCTCCCTCCCTCTGGTCGGGCACTGCAAGCCACACAGCCACTTGTGTCCCCTGTGTCCCTGGAGGCCGCAGCGCATTTTGGGTTTTGGCGCGGACGGGCCCCTCTCGGCTTATGTAGTCCATTTGCCCCCAGAGCCTGCCAGAACCCTGGCCCCAGGGGCGGGCCCTGCTGAGTCCCAGAGCGCCTCCTGGGTTCCTGCCACCACCCTTGGGCCGGGATTAGGTGCCACCTTGTGCGTAGAAGCCCTGCACACAGGCAAGAAGCCTCCCAGGCCCGCGGGCGCGCCCGACCCTGGAGCCCCCTGGCTGGCTGCAGCCACAGGGAACGGGGGTTCTGAGTTGGCAGCCCCCATTCCCGAAGCATCCACGGGCAGTTCCCCGAAGGGCTGACACCGGCTGTGCCTCAGCAGCCAGACAAACTCCCTCCCTCTGGTCGGGCACTGCAAGCCACACAGCCACTTGTGTCCCCTGTGTCCCTGGAGGCCGCAGCGCGTTTTGGGTTTTGGCGCGGACGGGCCCCTCTCTGCTTCCGTAGTCCATTTGCCCCGGAGCCTGCCAGACCCCTGGCCCCAGGGGCGGGCCCTGCTGAGTCCCCGAGCGCCTCCTGAGTTCCTGCCACCACCCTGGGCCGGGATGAGGTGCCACCTTGTTCGTAGAAGCCCTGCACACAGGCAAGAAGCCCCCCAGGCCCGCCCGACCCTAGAGCCCCCTGGCTGGCTGCAGCCACAGGGAACGGGGGTTCTGAGTTGGCAGCCCCCATTCCCGAAGCATCCACGGGCAGTTCCCCGAAGGGCTGACACCGGCTGCGCCTCAGCAGCCAGACAACCTCCCTCCCTCTGGTCGGGCACTGCAAGCCACACAGCCACTTGTGTCCCCTGTGTCCCTCCCTGGAGGCCGCAGCGCGTTTTGGGTTTTGGCGCGGACGGGCCCCTCTCGGCTTCCGTAGTCCATTTGCCCCGGAGCCTGCCAGACCCCTGGCCCCAGGGGCGGGCCCTGCTGAGTCCCCGAGCACCTCCTGGGTTCCTGCCACCACCCTTGGGCCGGGATGAGGTGCCACCTTGTGCGTAGAAGCCCTGCACACAGGCAAGAACCCCCCAGGCCCGCGGGCGCGCCCGAACCTGGAGCCCCCTGGCTGGCTGCAGCCACAGGGAACGGGGGTTCTGAGTTGGCAGCCCCCATTCCCGAAGCATCCACGGGCAGTTCCCCGAAGGGCTGACACCGGCTGCGCCTCAGCAGCCAGACAACCTCCCTCCCTCTGGTCGGGCACTGCAAGCCACACAGCCACTTGTGTCCCCTGTGTCCCTGGAGGCCGCAGCGCGTTTTGGGTTTTGGCGCGGACGGGCCCCTCTCTGCTTCCGTAGTCCATTTGCCCCGGAGCCTGCCAGACCCCTGGCCCCAGGGGCGGGCCCTGCTGAGTCCCCAAGCGCCTCCTGAGTTCCTGCCAGCACCCTGGGGCGGGATGAGGTGCCACCTTGTGCGTAGAAGCGCTGCACACAGGCAAGAAGCCCCCCAGGCCCGCCCGACCCTGGAGCCCCCTGGCTGGCTGCAGCCACAGGGAACGGGGGTTCTGAGTTGGCAGCCCCCATTCCCGAAGCATCCACTGGCAGTTCCCCGAAGGGCTGACACCGGCTGCGCCTCAGCAGCCAGACAACCTCCCTCCCTCTGGTCGGGCACTGCAAGCCACACAGCCACTTGTGTCCCCTGTGTCCCTGGAGGCCGCAGCGCGTTTTGGGTTTTGGCGCGGACGGGCCCCTCTCGGCTTATGTAGTCCATTTGCCCCCAGAGCCTGCCAGAACCCTGGCCCCAGGGGCGGGCCCTGCTGAGTCCCAGAGCGCCTCCTGGGTTCCTGCCACCACCCTTGGGCCGGGATGAGGTGCCACCTTGTGCGTAGAAGCCCTGCACACAGGCAAGAAGCCCCCCAGGCCCGCGGGCGCGCCCGACCCTGGAGCCCCCTGGCTGGCTGCAGCCACAGGGAACGGGGGTTCTGAGTTGGCAGCCCCCATTCCCGAAGCATCCACGGGCAGTTCCCCGAAGGGCTGACACCGGCTGCGCCTCAGCAGCCAGACAACCTCCCTCCCTCTGGTCGGGCACTGCAAGCCACACAGCCACTTGTGTCCCCTGTGTCCCTGGAGGCCGCAGCGCGTTTTGGGTTTTGGCGCGGACGGGCCCCTCTCGGCTTCCGTAGTCCATTTGCCCCGGAGCCTGCCAGACCCCTGGCCCCAGGGGCGGGCCCTGCTGAGTCCCCGAGCGCCTCCTGGGTTCCTGCCACCACCCTTGGGCCGGGATGAGGTGCCACCTTGTGCGTAGAAGCCCTGCACACAGGCAAGAAGCCCCCCAGGCCCGCGGGCGCGCCCGACCCTGGAGCCCCCTGGCTGGCTGCAGCCACAGGGAATGGGGGTTCTGAGTTGGCAGCCCCCATTACCGAGGCATCCACGGGCAGTTCCCCGAAGGGCTGACACCGGCTGCGCCTCAGCAGCCAGACAACCTCCCTCCCTCTGGTCGGGCACTGCAAGCCACACAGCCACTTGTGTCCCCTGTGTCCCTGGAGGCCGCAGCGCGTTTTGGGTTTTGGCGCGGACGGGCCCCTCTCGGCTTCCGTAGTCCATTTGCCCCCGGAGCCTGCCAGACCCCTGGCCCCAGGGGCGGGCCCTGGTGAGTCCCCGAGCGCCTCCTGGGTTCCTGCCACCACCCTTGGGCCGGGATGAGGTGCCACCTTGTGCGTAGAAGCCCTGCACACAGGCAAGAAGCCCCCCAGGCCCGCGGGCGCGCCCGACCCTGGAGCCCCCTGGCTGGCTGCAGCCACAGGGAATGGGGTTCTGAGTTGGCAGCCCCCATTCCCGAAGTATCCACGGGTAGTTCCCCGAAGGGCTGACACCGGCTGCGCCTCAGCAGCCAGACAACCTCCCTCCCTCTGGTCGGGTACTGCAAGCCACACAGCCACATGTGTCCCCTGTGTCCCTGGAGGCCGCAGCGCATTTTGGGTTTTGGCGCGGACGGGCCCCTCTCGGCTTATGTAGTCCATTTGCCCCCAGAGCCTGCCAGAACCCTGGCCCCAGGGGCGGGCCCTGCTGAGTCCCAGAGCGCCTCCTGGGTTCCTGCCACCACCCTTGGGCCGGGATTAGGTGCCACCTTGTGCGTAGAAGCCCTGCACACAGGCAAGAAGCCTCCCAGGCCCGCGGGCGCGCCCAACCCTGGAGCCCCCTGGCTGGCTGCAGCCACAGGGAACGGGGGTTCTGAGTTGGCAGCCCCCATTCCCGAAGCATCCACGGGCAGTTCCCCGAAGGGCTGACACCGGCTGTGCCTCAGCAGCCAGACAAACTCCCTCCCTCTGGTCGGGCACTGCAAGCCACACAGCCACTTGTGTCCCCTGTGTCCCTGGAGGCCGCAGCGCGTTTTGGGTTTTGGCGCGGACGGGCCCCTCTCTGCTTCCGTAGTCCATTTGCCCCGGAGCCTGCCAGACCCCTGGCCCCAGGGGCGGGCCCTGCTGAGTCCCCGAGCGCCTCCTGAGTTCCTGCCACCACCCTGGGCCGGGATGAGGTACCACCTTGTTCGTAGAAGCCCTGCACACAGGCAAGAAGCCCCCCAGTCCCGCCCGACCCTAGAGCCCCCTGGCTGGCTGCAGCCACAGGGAACGGGGGTTCTGAGTTGGCAGCCCCCATTCCCGAAGCATCCACGGGCAGTTCCCCGAAGGGCTGACACCGGCTGCGCCTCAGCAGCCAGACAACCTCCCTCCCTCTGGTCGGGCACTGCAAGCCACACAGCCACTTGTGTCCCCTGTGTCCCTTCCTGGAGGCCGCAGCGCGTTTTGGGTTTTGGCGCGGACGGGCCCCTCTCGGCTTCCGTAGTCCATTTGCCCCAGAGCCTGCCAGACCCCTGGCCCCAGGGGCGGGCCCTGCTGAGTCCCCGAGCGCCTCCTGGGTTCCTGCCACCACCCTTGGGCCGGGATGAGGTGCCACCTTGTGCGTAGAAGCCCTGCACACAGGCAAGAACCCCCCAGGCCCGCGGGCGCGCCCGAACCTGGAGCCCCCTGGCTGGCTGCAGCCACAGGGAACGGGGGTTCTGAGTTGGCAGCCCCCATTCCCGAAGCATCCACGGGCAGTTCCCCGAAGGGCTGACACCGGCTGCGCCTCAGCAGCCAGACAACCTCCCTCCCTCTGGTCGGGCACTGTAAGCCACACAGCCACTTGTGTCCCCTGTGTCCCTGGAGGCCGCAGCGCGTTTTGGGTTTTGGCGCGGACGGGCCCCTCTCGGCTTCCGTAGTCCATTTGCCCCGGAGCCTGCCAGACCCCTGGCCCCAGGGGCGGGCCCTGCTGAGTCCCCGAGCGCCTCCTGGGTTCCTGCCACCACCCTTGGGCCGGGATGAGGTGCCACCTTGTGCGTAGAAGCCCTGCACACAGGCAAGAAGCCCCCCAGGCCCGCGGGCGCGCCCGACCCTGGTGCCCCCTGGCTGGCTGCAGCCACAGGGAATGGGGTTTCTGAGTTGGCAGCCCCCATTCCCGAAGCATCCACGGGCAGTTCCCCGAAGGGCTGACACCGGCTGCGCCTCAGCAGCCAGACAACCTCCCTCCATCTGGTCGGGCACTGCAAGCCACACAGCCACTTGTGTCCCCTGTGTCCCTGGAGGCCGCAGCGCGTTTTGGGTTTTGGCGCGGATGGGCCCCTCTCGGCTTCCGTAGTCCATTTGCCCCCGGAGCCTGCCAGACCCCTGGCCCCAGGGGCGGGCCCTGCTGAGTCCCCGAGCGCCTCCTGGGTTCCTGCCACCACCCTTGGGCCGGGATGAGGTGCCACCTTGTGCGTAGAAGCCCTGCACACAGGCAAGAAGCCCCCCAGGCCCGCGGGCGCGCCCGACCCTGGTGCCCCCTGGCTGGCTGCAGCCACAGGGAATGGGGGTTCTGAGTTGGCAGCCCCCATTCCCGAAGCATCCACGGGTAGTTCCCCGAAGGGCTGACACCGGCTGCGCCTCAGCAGCCAGACAACCTCCCTCCCTCTGGTCGGGCACTGCAAGCCACACAGCCACTTGTGTCCCCTGTGTCCCTGGAGGCCGCAGCGCGTTTTGGGTTTTGGCGCGGACGGGCCCCTCTCTGCTTCCGTAGTCCATTTGCCCCGGAGCCTGCCAGACCCCTGGCCCCAGGGGCGGGCCCTGCTGAGTCCCAGAGCGCCTCCTGGGTTCCTGCCACCACCCTTGGGCCGGGATGAGGTGCCACCTTGTGCGTAGAAGCCCTGCACACAGGCAAGAAGCCCCCCAGGCCCGCGGGCGCGCCCGACCCTGGAGCCCCCTGGCTGGCTGCAGCCACAGGGAATGGGGTTCTGAGTTGGCAGCCCCCATTCCCGAAGTATCCACGGGTAGTTCCCCGAAGGGCTGACACCGGCTGCGCCTCAGCAGCCAGACAACCTCCCTCCCTCTGGTCGGGCACTGCAAGCCACACAGCCACTTGTGTCCCCTGTGTCCCTGGAGGCCGCAGCGCATTTTGGGTTTTGGCGCGCACGGGCCCCTCTCGGCTTATGTAGTCCATTTGCCCCCAGAGCCTGCCAGAACCCTGGCCCCAGGGGCGGGCCCTGCTGAGTCCCAGAGCGCCTCCTGGGTTCCTGCCACCACCCTTGGGCCGGGATTAGGTGCCACCTTGTGCGTAGAAGCCCTGCACACAGGCAAGAAGCCTCCCAGGCCCGCGGGCGCGCCCGACCCTGGAGCCCCCTGGCTGGCTGCAGCCACAGGGAACGGGGGTTCTGAGTTGGCAGCCCCCATTCCCGAAGCATCCACGGGCAGTTCCCCGAAGGGCTGACACCGGCTGTGCCTCAGCAGCCAGACAAACTCCCTCCCTCTGGTCGGGCACTGCAAGCCACACAGCCACTTGTGTCCCCTGTGTCCCTGGAGGCCGCAGCACGTTTTGGGTTTTGGCGCGGACGGCCCCTCTCTGCTTCCGTAGTCCATTTGCCCCGGAGCCTGCCAGACCCCTGGCCCCAGGGGCGGGCCCTGCTGAGTCCCCGAGCGCCTCCTGAGTTCCTGCCACCACCCTGGGCCGGGATGAGGTGCCACCTTGTTCGTAGAAGCCCTGCACACAGGCAAGAAGCCCCCCAGTCCCGCCCGACCCTAGAGCCCCCTGGCTGGCTGCAGCCACAGGGAACGGGGGTTCTGAGTTGGCAGCCCCCATTCCCGAAGCATCCACGGGCAGTTCCCCGAAGGGCTGACACCGGCTGCGCCTCAGCAGCCAGACAACCTCCCTCCCTCTGGTCGGGCACTGCAAGCCACACAGCCACTTGTGTCCCCTGTGTCCCTTCCTGGAGGCCGCAGCGCGTTTTGGGTTTTGGCGCGGACGGGCCCCTCTCGGCTTCCGTAGTCCATTTGCCCCGGAGCCTGCCAGACCCCTGGCCCCAGGGGCGGGCCCTGCTGAGTCCCCGAGCGCCTCCTGGCTTCCTGCCACCACCCTTGGGCCGGGATGAGGTGCCACCTTGTGCGTAGAAGCCCTGCACACAGGCAAGAAGCCCCCCAGGCCCGCGGGCGCGCCCGAACCTGGAGCCCCCTGGCTGGCTGCAGCCACAGGGAACGGGGGTTCTGAGTTGGCAGCCCCCATTCCCGAAGCATCCACGGGCAGTTCCCCGAAGGGCTGACACCGGCTGCGCCTCAGCAGCCAGACAACCTCCCTCCCTCTGGTCGGGCACTGTAAGCCACACAGCCACTTGTGTCCCCTGTGTCCCTGGAGGCCGCAGCGCGTTTAGGGTTTTGGCGCGGACGGGCCCCTCTCGGCTTCCGTAGTCCATTTGCCCCGGAGCCTGCCAGACCCCTGGCCCCAGGGGCGGGCCCTGCTGAGTCCCCGAGCGCCTCCTGGGTTCCTGCCACCACCCTTGGGCCGGGATGAGGTGCCACCTTGTGCGTAGAAGCCCTGCACACAGGCAAGAAGCCCCCCAGGCCCGCGGGCGCGCCCGACCCTGGTGCCCCCTGGCTGGCTGCAGCCACAGGGAATGGGGTTTCTGAGTTGGCAGCCCCCATTCCCGAAGCATCCACGGGCAGTTCCCCGAAGGGCTGACACCGGCTGCGCCTCAGCAGCCAGACAACCTCCCTCCATCTGGTCGGGCACTGCAAGCCACACAGCCACTTGTGTCCCCTGTGTCCCTGGAGGCCGCAGCGCGTTTTGGGTTTTGGCGCGGATGGGCCCCTCTCGGCTTCCGTAGTCCATTTGCCCCCGGAGCCTGCCAGACCCCTGGCCCCAGGGGCGGGCCCTGCTGAGTCCCCGAGCGCCTCCTGGGTTCCTGCCACCACCCTTGGGCCGGGATGAGGTGCCACCTTGTGCGTAGAAGCCCTGCACACAGGCAAGAAGCCCCCCAGGCCCGCGGGCGCGCCCGACCCTGGTGCCCCCTGGCTGGCTGCAGCCACAGGGAATGGGGGTTCTGAGTTGGCAGCCCCCATTCCCGAAGCATCCATGGGTAGTTCCCCGAAGGGCTGACACCGGCTGCGCCTCAGCAGCCAGACAACCTCCCTCCCTCTGGTCGGGCACTGCAAGCCACACAGCCACTTGTGTCCCCTGTGTCCCTGGAGGCCGCAGCGCGTTTTGGGTTTTGGCGCGGACGGGCCCCTCTCTGCTTCCGTAGTCCATTTGCCCCGGAGCCTGCCAGACCCCTGGCCCCAGGGGCGGGCCCTGCTGAGTCCCAGAGCGCCTCCTGGGTTCCTGCCACCACCCTTGGGCCGGGATGAGGTGCCACCTTGTGCGTAGAAGCCCTGCACACAGGCAAGAAGCCCCCCAGGCCCGCGGGCGCGCCCGACCCTGGAGCCCCCTGGCTGGCTGCAGCCACAGGGAATGGGGTTCTGAGTTGGCAGCCCCCATTCCCGAAGTATCCACGGGTAGTTCCCCGAAGGGCTGACACCGGCTGCGCCTCAGCAGCCAGACAACCTCCCTCCCTCTGGTCGGGCACTGCAAGCCACACAGCCACTTGTGTCCCCTGTGTCCCTGGAGGCCGCAGCGCGTTTTGGGTTTTGGCGCGGACGGGCCCCTCTCGGCTTCCGTAGTCCATTTGCCCCCGGAGCCTGCCAGACCCCTGGCCCCAGGGGCGGGCCCTTCTGAGTCCCCGAGTGCCGCCTGGGTTCCTGCCACCACCCTTGGGCCGGGATGAGGTGCCACCTTGTGCGTAGAAGCCCTGCACACAGGCAAGAAGCCCCCCAGGCCCGCGGGCGCGCCCGAACCTGGAGCCCCCTGGCTGGCTGCAGCCACAGGGAACGGGGGTTCTGAGTTGGCAGCCCCCATTCCCGAAGCATCCACGGGCAGTTCCCCGAAGGGCTGACACCGGCTGCGCCTCAGCAGCCAGACAACCTCCCTCCCTCTGGTCGGGCACTGCAAGCCACACAGCCACTTGTGTCCCCTGTGTCCCTTCCTGGAGGCCGCAGCGCGTTTTGGGTTTTGGCGCGGACGGGCCCCTCTCGGCTTCCGTAGTCCATTTGCCCCGGAGCCTGCCAGACCCCTGGCCCCAGGGGCGGGCCCTGCTGAGTCCCCGAGCGCCTCCTGGGTTCCTGCCACCACCCTTGGGCCGGGATGAGGTGCCACCTTGTGCGTAGAAGCCCTGCACACAGGCAAGAACCCCCCAGGCCCGCGGGCGCGCCCGAACCTGGAGCCCCCTGGCTGGCTGCAGCCACAGGGAACGGGGGTTCTGAGTTGGCAGCCCCCATTCCCGAAGCATCCACGGGCAGTTCCCCGAAGGGCTGACACCGGCTGCGCCTCAGCAGCCAGACAACCTCCCTCCCTCTGGTCGGGCACTGTAAGCCACACAGCCACTTGTGTCCCCTGTGTCCCTGGAGGCCGCAGCGCGTTTTGGGTTTTGGCGCGGACGGGCCCCTCTCGGCTTCCGTAGTCCATTTGCCCCGGAGCCTGCCAGACCCCTGGCCCCAGGGGCGGGCCCTGCTGAGTCCCCGAGCGCCTCCTGGGTTCCTGCCACCACCCTTGGGCCGGGATGAGGTGCCACCTTGTGCGTAGAAGCCCTGCACACAGGCAAGAAGACCCCCAGGCCCGCCCGAACCTGGAGCCCCCTGGCTGGCTGCAGCCACAGGGAACGGGGTTTCTGAGTTGGCAGCCCCCATTCCTGAAGCATCCACGGGCAGTTCCCCGAAGGGCTGACACCGGCTGCGCCTCAGCAGCCAGACAACCTCCCTCCATCTGGTCGGGCACTGCAAGCCACACAGCCACTTGTGTCCCCTGTGTCCCTGGAGGCCGCAGCGCGTTTTGGGTTTTGGCGCGGATGGGCCCCTCTCGGCTTCCGTAGTCCATTTGCCCCCGGAGCCTGCCAGACCCCTGGCCCCAGGGACGGGCCCTGCTGAGTCCCCGAATGCCTCCTGGGTTCCTGCCACCACCCTTGGGCCGGGATGAGGTGCCACCTTGTGCGTAGAAGCCCTGCACACAGGCAAGAAGCCCCCCAGGCCCGCGGGCGCGCCCGACCCTGGTGCCCCCTGGCTGGCTGCAGCCACAGGGAATGGGGGTTGTGAGTTGGCAGCCCCCATTCCCGAAGCATCCACGGGTAGTTCCCCGAAGGGCTGACACCGGCTGCGCCTCAGCAGCCAGACAACCTCCCTCCCTCTGGTCGGGCACTGCAAGCCACACAGCCACTTGTGTCCCCTGTGTCCCTGGAGGCCGCAGCGCGTTTTGGGTTTTGGCGCGGACGGGCCCCTCTCTGCTTCCGTAGTCCATTTGCCCCGGAGCCTGCCAGACCCCTGGCCCCAGGGGCGGGCCCTGCTGAGTCCCCAAGCGCCTCCTGAGTTCCTGCCACCACCCTGGGCCGGGATGAGGTGCCACCTTGTGCGTAGAAGCGCTGCACACAGGCAAGAAGCCCCCCAGGTCCGCCCGACCCTGGAGCCCCCTGGCTGGCTGCAGCCACAGGGAACGGGGGTTCTGAGTTGGCAGCCCCCATTCCCGAAGCATCCACTGGCAGTTCCCCGAAGGGCTGACACCGGCTGCGCCTCAGCAGCCAGAGAACCTCCCTCCCTCTGGTCGGGCACTGCAAGCCACACAGCCACTTGTGTCCCCTGTGTCCCTGGAGGCCGCAACGCGTTTTGGGTTTTGGCGCGGACGGGCCCCTCTCGGCTTCCGTAGTCCATTTGCCCCGGAGCCTGCCAGACCCCTGGCCCCAGGGGCGGGCCCTTCTGAGTCCCCGAGTGCCTCCTGGGTTCCTGCCACCACCCTTGGGCCGGGATGAGGTGCCACCTTGTGCGTAGAAGCCCTGCACACAGCAAGAAGCCCCCCAGGCCCGCGGGCGCGCCCGACCCTGGAGCCCCCTGGCTGGCTGCAGCCACAGGGAACGGGGGTTCTGAGTTGGCAGCCCCCATTCCCGAAGCATCCACGGGCAGTTCCCCGAAGGGCTGACACCGGCTGCGCCTCAGCAGCCAGACAACCTCCCTCCCTCTGGTCGGGCACTGCAAGCCACACAGCCACTTGTGTCCCCTGTGTCCCTGGAGGACGCAGCGCGTTTTGGGTTTTGGCGCGGACGGGCCCCTCTCGGCTTATGTAGTCCATTTGCCCCCAGAGCCTGCCAGAACCCTGGCCCCAGGGGCGGGCCCTGCTGAGTCCCAGAGCGCCTCCTGGGTTCCTGCCACCACCCTTGGGCCGGGATTAGGTGCCACCTTGTGCGTAGAAGCCCTGCACACAGGCAAGAAGCCTCCCAGGCCCGCGGGCGCGGCCGACCCTGGAGCCCCCTGGCTGGCTGCAGCCACAGGGAACGGGGGTTCTGAGTTGGCAGCCCCCATTCCCGAAGCATCCACGGGCAGTTCCCCGAAGGGCTGACACCGGCTGTGCCTCAGCAGCCAGACAAACTCCCTCCCTCTGGTCGGGCACTGCAAGCCACACAGCCACTTGTGTCCCCTGTGTCCCTGGAGGCCGCAGCGCGTTTTGGGTTTTGGCGCGGACGGGCCCCTCTCTGCTTCCGTAGTCCATTTGCCCCGGAGCCTGCCAGACCCCTGGCCCCAGGGGCGGGCCCTGCTGAGTCCCCGAGCGCCTCCTGAGTTCCTGCCACCACCCTGGGCCGGGATGAGGTGCCACCTTGTTCGTAGAAGCCCTGCACACAGGCAAGAAGCCCCCCAGTCCCGCCCGACCCTAGAGCCCCCTGGCTGGCTGCAGCCACAGGGAACGGGGGTTCTGAGTTGGCAGCCCCCATTCCCGAAGCATCCACGGGCAGTTCCCCGAAGGGCTGACACCGGCTGCGCCTCAGCAGCCAGACAACCTCCCTCCCTCTGGTCGGGCACTGCAAGCCACACAGCCACTTGTGTCCCCTGTGTCCCTTCCTGGAGGCCGCAGCGCGTTTTGGGTTTTGGCGCGGACGGGCCCCTCTCGGCTTCCGTAGTCCATTTGCCCCAGAGCCTGCCAGACCCCTGGCCCCAGGGGCGGGCCCTGCTGAGTCCCCGAGCGCCTCCTGGGTTCCTGCCACCACCCTTGGGCCGGGATGAGGTGCCACCTTGTGCGTAGAAGCCCTGCACACAGGCAAGAACCCCCCAGGCCCGCGGGCGCGCCCGAACCTGGAGCCCCCTGGCTGGCTGCAGCCACAGGGAACGGGGGTTCTGAGTTGGCAGCCCCCATTCCCGAAGCATCCACGGGCAGTTCCCCGAAGGGCTGACACCGGCTGCGCCTCAGCAGCCAGACAACCTCCCTCCCTCTGGTCGGGCACTGTAAGCCACACAGCCACTTGTGTCCCCTGTGTCCCTGGAGGCCGCAGCGCGTTTTGGGTTTTGGCGCGGACGGGCCCCTCTCGGCTTCCGTAGTCCATTTGCCCCGGAGCCTGCCAGACCCCTGGCCCCAGGGGCGGGCCCTGCTGAGTCCCCGAGCGCCTCCTGGGTTCCTGCCACCACCCTTGGGCCGGGATGAGGTGCCACCTTGTGCGTAGAAGCCCTGCACACAGGCAAGAAGCCCCCCAGGCCCGCGGGCGCGCCCGACCCTGGTGCCCCCTGGCTGGCTGCAGCCACAGGGAATGGGGTTTCTGAGTTGGCAGCCCCCATTCCCGAAGCATCCACGGGCAGTTCCCCGAAGGGCTGACACCGGCTGCGCCTCAGCAGCCAGACAACCTCCCTCCATCTGGTCGGGCACTGCAAGCCACACAGCCACTTGTGTCCCCTGTGTCCCTGGAGGCCGCAGCGCGTTTTGGGTTTTGGCGCGGATGGGCCCCTCTCGGCTTCCGTAGTCCATTTGCCCCCGGAGCCTGCCAGACCCCTGGCCCCAGGGGCGGGCCCTGCTGAGTCCCCGAGCGCCTCCTGGGTTCCTGCCACCACCCTTGGGCCGGGATGAGGTGCCACCTTGTGCGTAGAAGCCCTGCACACAGGCAAGAAGCCCCCCAGGCCCGCGGGCGCGCCCGACCCTGGTGCCCCCTGGCTGGCTGCAGCCACAGGGAATGGGGGTTCTGAGTTGGCAGCCCCCATTCCCGAAGCATCCACGGGTAGTTCCCCGAAGGGCTGACACCGGCTGCGCCTCAGCAGCCAGACAACCTCCCTCCCTCTGGTCGGGCACTGCAAGCCACACAGCCACTTGTGTCCCCTGTGTCCCTGGAGGCCGCAGCGCGTTTTGGGTTTTGGCGCGGACGGGCCCCTCTCTGCTTCCGTAGTCCATTTGCCCCGGAGCCTGCCAGACCCCTGGCCCCAGGGGCGGGCCCTGCTGAGTCCCAGAGCGCCTCCTGGGTTCCTGCCACCACCCTTGGGCCGGGATGAGGTGCCACCTTGTGCGTAGAAGCCCTGCACACAGGCAAGAAGCCCCCCAGGCCCGCGGGCGCGCCCGACCCTGGAGCCCCCTGGCTGGCTGCAGCCACAGGGAATGGGGTTCTGAGTTGGCAGCCCCCATTCCCGAAGTATCCACGGGTAGTTCCCCGAAGGGCTGACACCGGCTGCGCCTCAGCAGCCAGACAACCTCCCTCCCTCTGGTCGGGCACTGCAAGCCACACAGCCACTTGTGTCCCCTGTGTCCCTGGAGGCCGCAGCGCATTTTGGGTTTTGGCGCGCACGGGCCCCTCTCGGCTTATGTAGTCCATTTGCCCCCAGAGCCTGCCAGAACCCTGGCCCCAGGGGCGGGCCCTGCTGAGTCCCAGAGCGCCTCCTGGGTTCCTGCCACCACCCTTGGGCCGGGATTAGGTGCCACCTTGTGCGTAGAAGCCCTGCACACAGGCAAGAAGCCTCCCAGGCCCGCGGGCGCGCCCGACCCTGGAGCCCCCTGGCTGGCTGCAGCCACAGGGAACGGGGGTTCTGAGTTGGCAGCCCCCATTCCCGAAGCATCCACGGGCAGTTCCCCGAAGGGCTGACACCGGCTGTGCCTCAGCAGCCAGACAAACTCCCTCCCTCTGGTCGGGCACTGCAAGCCACACAGCCACTTGTGTCCCCTGTGTCCCTGGAGGCCGCAGCACGTTTTGGGTTTTGGCGCGGACGGCCCCTCTCTGCTTCCGTAGTCCATTTGCCCCGGAGCCTGCCAGACCCCTGGCCCCAGGGGCGGGCCCTGCTGAGTCCCCGAGCGCCTCCTGAGTTCCTGCCACCACCCTGGGCCGGGATGAGGTGCCACCTTGTTCGTAGAAGCCCTGCACACAGGCAAGAAGCCCCCCAGTCCCGCCCGACCCTAGAGCCCCCTGGCTGGCTGCAGCCACAGGGAACGGGGGTTCTGAGTTGGCAGCCCCCATTCCCGAAGCATCCACGGGCAGTTCCCCGAAGGGCTGACACCGGCTGCGCCTCAGCAGCCAGACAACCTCCCTCCCTCTGGTCGGGCACTGCAAGCCACACAGCCACTTGTGTCCCCTGTGTCCCTTCCTGGAGGCCGCAGCGCGTTTTGGGTTTTGGCGCGGACGGGCCCCTCTCGGCTTCCGTAGTCCATTTGCCCCGGAGCCTGCCAGACCCCTGGCCCCAGGGGCGGGCCCTGCTGAGTCCCCGAGCGCCTCCTGGCTTCCTGCCACCACCCTTGGGCCGGGATGAGGTGCCACCTTGTGCGTAGAAGCCCTGCACACAGGCAAGAAGCCCCCCAGGCCCGCGGGCGCGCCCGAACCTGGAGCCCCCTGGCTGGCTGCAGCCACAGGGAACGGGGGTTCTGAGTTGGCAGCCCCCATTCCCGAAGCATCCACGGGCAGTTCCCCGAAGGGCTGACACCGGCTGCGCCTCAGCAGCCAGACAACCTCCCTCCCTCTGGTCGGGCACTGTAAGCCACACAGCCACTTGTGTCCCCTGTGTCCCTGGAGGCCGCAGCGCGTTTAGGGTTTTGGCGCGGACGGGCCCCTCTCGGCTTCCGTAGTCCATTTGCCCCGGAGCCTGCCAGACCCCTGGCCCCAGGGGCGGGCCCTGCTGAGTCCCCGAGCGCCTCCTGGGTTCCTGCCACCACCCTTGGGCCGGGATGAGGTGCCACCTTGTGCGTAGAAGCCCTGCACACAGGCAAGAAGCCCCCCAGGCCCGCGGGCGCGCCCGACCCTGGTGCCCCCTGGCTGGCTGCAGCCACAGGGAATGGGGTTTCTGAGTTGGCAGCCCCCATTCCCGAAGCATCCACGGGCAGTTCCCCGAAGGGCTGACACCGGCTGCGCCTCAGCAGCCAGACAACCTCCCTCCATCTGGTCGGGCACTGCAAGCCACACAGCCACTTGTGTCCCCTGTGTCCCTGGAGGCCGCAGCGCGTTTTGGGTTTTGGCGCGGATGGGCCCCTCTCGGCTTCCGTAGTCCATTTGCCCCCGGAGCCTGCCAGACCCCTGGCCCCAGGGGCGGGCCCTGCTGAGTCCCCGAGCGCCTCCTGGGTTCCTGCCACCACCCTTGGGCCGGGATGAGGTGCCACCTTGTGCGTAGAAGCCCTGCACACAGGCAAGAAGCCCCCCAGGCCCGCGGGCGCGCCCGACCCTGGTGCCCCCTGGCTGGCTGCAGCCACAGGGAATGGGGGTTCTGAGTTGGCAGCCCCCATTCCCGAAGCATCCACGGGTAGTTCCCCGAAGGGCTGACACCGGCTGCGCCTCAGCAGCCAGACAACCTCCCTCCCTCTGGTCGGGCACTGCAAGCCACACAGCCACTTGTGTCCCCTGTGTCCCTGGAGGCCGCAGCGCGTTTTGGGTTTTGGCGCGGACGGGCCCCTCTCTGCTTCCGTAGTCCATTTGCCCCGGAGCCTGCCAGACCCCTGGCCCCAGGGGCGGGCCCTGCTGAGTCCCAGAGCGCCTCCTGGGTTCCTGCCACCACCCTTGGGCCGGGATGAGGTGCCACCTTGTGCGTAGAAGCCCTGCACACAGGCAAGAAGCCCCCCAGGCCCGCGGGCGCGCCCGACCCTGGAGCCCCCTGGCTGGCTGCAGCCACAGGGAATGGGGTTCTGAGTTGGCAGCCCCCATTCCCGAAGTATCCACGGGTAGTTCCCCGAAGGGCTGACACCGGCTGCGCCTCAGCAGCCAGACAACCTCCCTCCCTCTGGTCGGGCACTGCAAGCCACACAGCCACTTGTGTCCCCTGTGTCCCTGGAGGCCGCAGCGCGTTTTGGGTTTTGGCGCGGACGGGCCCCTCTCGGCTTCCGTAGTCCATTTGCCCCCGGAGCCTGCCAGACCCCTGGCCCCAGGGGCGGGCCCTTCTGAGTCCCCGAGTGCCGCCTGGGTTCCTGCCACCACCCTTGGGCCGGGATGAGGTGCCACCTTGTGCGTAGAAGCCCTGCACACAGGCAAGAAGCCCCCCAGGCCCGCGGGCGCGCCCGAACCTGGAGCCCCCTGGCTGGCTGCAGCCACAGGGAACGGGGGTTCTGAGTTGGCAGCCCCCATTCCCGAAGCATCCACGGGCAGTTCCCCGAAGGGCTGACACCGGCTGCGCCTCAGCAGCCAGACAACCTCCCTCCCTCTGGTCGGGCACTGCAAGCCACACAGCCACTTGTGTCCCCTGTGTCCCTTCCTGGAGGCCGCAGCGCGTTTTGGGTTTTGGCGCGGACGGGCCCCTCTCGGCTTCCGTAGTCCATTTGCCCCGGAGCCTGCCAGACCCCTGGCCCCAGGGGCGGGCCCTGCTGAGTCCCCGAGCGCCTCCTGGGTTCCTGCCACCACCCTTGGGCCGGGATGAGGTGCCACCTTGTGCGTAGAAGCCCTGCACACAGGCAAGAACCCCCCAGGCCCGCGGGCGCGCCCGAACCTGGAGCCCCCTGGCTGGCTGCAGCCACAGGGAACGGGGGTTCTGAGTTGGCAGCCCCCATTCCCGAAGCATCCACGGGCAGTTCCCCGAAGGGCTGACACCGGCTGCGCCTCAGCAGCCAGACAACCTCCCTCCCTCTGGTCGGGCACTGTAAGCCACACAGCCACTTGTGTCCCCTGTGTCCCTGGAGGCCGCAGCGCGTTTTGGGTTTTGGCGCGGACGGGCCCCTCTCGGCTTCCGTAGTCCATTTGCCCCGGAGCCTGCCAGACCCCTGGCCCCAGGGGCGGGCCCTGCTGAGTCCCCGAGCGCCTCCTGGGTTCCTGCCACCACCCTTGGGCCGGGATGAGGTGCCACCTTGTGCGTAGAAGCCCTGCACACAGGCAAGAAGACCCCCAGGCCCGCCCGAACCTGGAGCCCCCTGGCTGGCTGCAGCCACAGGGAACGGGGTTTCTGAGTTGGCAGCCCCCATTCCTGAAGCATCCACGGGCAGTTCCCCGAAGGGCTGACACCGGCTGCGCCTCAGCAGCCAGACAACCTCCCTCCATCTGGTCGGGCACTGCAAGCCACACAGCCACTTGTGTCCCCTGTGTCCCTGGAGGCCGCAGCGCGTTTTGGGTTTTGGCGCGGATGGGCCCCTCTCGGCTTCCGTAGTCCATTTGCCCCCGGAGCCTGCCAGACCCCTGGCCCCAGGGACGGGCCCTGCTGAGTCCCCGAATGCCTCCTGGGTTCCTGCCACCACCCTTGGGCCGGGATGAGGTGCCACCTTGTGCGTAGAAGCCCTGCACACAGGCAAGAAGCCCCCCAGGCCCGCGGGCGCGCCCGACCCTGGTGCCCCCTGGCTGGCTGCAGCCACAGGGAATGGGGGTTGTGAGTTGGCAGCCCCCATTCCCGAAGCATCCACGGGTAGTTCCCCGAAGGGCTGACACCGGCTGCGCCTCAGCAGCCAGACAACCTCCCTCCCTCTAGTCGGGCACTGCAAGCCACACAGCCACTTGTGTCCCCTGTGTCCCTGGAGGCCGCAGCGCGTTTTGGGTTTTGGCGCGGACGGGCCCCTCTCTGCTTCCGTAGTCCATTTGCCCCGGAGCCTGCCAGACCCCTGGCCCCAGGGGCGGGCCCTGCTGAGTCCCCAAGCGCCTCCTGAGTTCCTGCCACCACCCTGGGCCGGGATGAGGTGCCACCTTGTGCGTAGAAGCGCTGCACACAGGCAAGAAGCCCCCCAGGTCCGCCCGACCCTGGAGCCCCCTGGCTGGCTGCAGCCACAGGGAACGGGGGTTCTGAGTTGGCAGCCCCCATTCCCGAAGCATCCACTGGCAGTTCCCCGAAGGGCTGACACCGGCTGCGCCTCAGCAGCCAGAGAACCTCCCTCCCTCTGGTCGGGCACTGCAAGCCACACAGCCACTTGTGTCCCCTGTGTCCCTGGAGGCCGCAACGCGTTTTGGGTTTTGGCGCGGACGGGCCCCTCTCGGCTTCCGTAGTCCATTTGCCCCGGAGCCTGCCAGACCCCTGGCCCCAGGGGCGGGCCCTTCTGAGTCCCCGAGTGCCTCCTGGGTTCCTGCCACCACCCTTGGGCCGGGATGAGGTGCACCTTGTGCGTAGAAGCCCTGCACACAGCAAGAAGCCCCCCAGGCCCGCGGGCGCGCCCGACCCTGGAGCCCCCTGGCTGGCTGCAGCCACAGGGAACGGGGGTTCTGAGTTGGCAGCCCCCATTCCCGAAGCATCCACGGGCAGTTCCCCGAAGGGCTGACACCGGCTGCGCCTCAGCAGCCAGACAACCTCCCTCCCTCTGGTCGGGCACTGCAAGCCACACAGCCACTTGTGTCCCCTGTGTCCCTGGAGGACGCAGCGCGTTTTGGGTTTTGGCGCGGACGGGCCCCTCTCGGCTTATGTAGTCCATTTGCCCCCAGAGCCTGCCAGAACCCTGGCCCCAGGGGCGGGCCCTGCTGAGTCCCAGAGCGCCTCCTGGGTTCCTGCCACCACCCTTGGGCCGGGATTAGGTGCCACCTTGTGCGTAGAAGCCCTGCACACAGGCAAGAAGCCTCCCAGGCCCGCGGGCGCGGCCGACCCTGGAGCCCCCTGGCTGGCTGCAGCCACAGGGAACGGGGGTTCTGAGTTGGCAGCCCCCATTCCCGAAGCATCCACGGGCAGTTCCCCGAAGGGCTGACACCGGCTGTGCCTCAGCAGCCAGACAAACTCCCTCCCTCTGGTCGGGCACTGCAAGCCACACAGCCACTTGTGTCCCCTGTGTCCCTGGAGGCCGCAGCGCGTTTTGGGTTTTGGCGCGGACGGGCCCCTCTCTGCTTCCGTAGTCCATTTGCCCCGGAGCCTGCCAGACCCCTGGCCCCAGGGGCGGGCCCTGCTGAGTCCCCGAGCGCCTCCTGAGTTCCTGCCACCACCCTGGGCCGGGATGAGGTGCCACCTTGTGCGTAGAAGCCCTGCACACAGGCAAGAAGCCCCCCAGGCCCGCCCGACCCTAGAGCCCCCTGGCTGGCTGCAGCCACAGGGAACGGGGGTTCTGAGTTGGCAGCCCCCATTCCCGAAGCATCCACGGGCAGTTCCCCGAAGGGCTGACACCGGCTGCGCCTCAGCAGCCAGACAACCTCCCTCCCTCTGGTCGGGCACTGCAAGCCACACAGCCACTTGTGTCCCCTGTGTCCCTCCCTGGAGGCCGCAGCGCGTTTTGGGTTTTGGCGCGGACGGGCCCCTCTCGGCTTACGTAGTCCATTTGCCCCGGAGCCTGCCAGACCCCTGGCCCCAGGGGCGGGCCCTGCTGAGTCCCCGAGCGCCTCCTGGCTTCCTGCCACCACCCTTGGGCCGGGATGAGGTGCCACCTTGTGCGTAGAAGCCCTGCACACAGGCAAGAACCCCCCAGGCCCGCGGGCGCGCCCGAACCTGGAGCCCCCTGGCTGGCTGCAGCCACAGGGAACGGGGGTTCTGAGTTGGCAGCCCCCATTCCCGAAGCATCCACGGGCAGTTCCCCGAAGGGCTGACACCGGCTGCGCCTCAGCAGCCAGACAACCTCCCTCCCTCTGGTCGGGCACTGTAAGCCACACAGCCACTTGTGTCCCCTGTGTCCCTGGAGGCCGCAGCGCGTTTTGGGTTTTGGCGCGGACGGGCCCCTCTCGGCTTCCGTAGTCCATTTGCCCCGGAGCCTGCCAGACCCCTGGCCCCAGGGGCGGGCCCTGCTGAGTCCCCGAGCGCCTCCTGGGTTCCTGCCACCACCCTTGGGCCGGGATGAGGTGCCACCTTGTGCGTAGAAGCCCTGCACACAGGCAAGAAGACCCCCAGGCCCGCCCGACCCTGGAGCCCCCTGGCTGGCTGCAGCCACAGGGAACGGGGTTTCTGAGTTGGCAGCCCCCATTCCCGAAGCATCCACGGGCAGTTCCCCGAAGGGCTGACACCGGCTGCGCCTCAGCAGCCAGACAACCTCCCTCCCTCTGGTCGGGCACTGCAAGCCACACAGCCACTTGTGTCCCCTGTGTCCCTGGAGGCCGCAGCGCGTTTTGGGTTTTGGCGCGGACGGGCCCCTCTCGGCTTCCGTACTCCATTTGCCCCCGGAGCCTGCCAGACCCCTGGCCCCAGGGGCGGGCCCTGCTGAGTCCCCGAGCGCCTCCTGGGTTCCTGCCACCACCCTTGGGCCGGGATGAGGTGCCACCTTGTGCGTAGAAGCCCTGCACACAGGCAAGAAGCCCCCCAGGCCCGCGGGCGCGCCCGACCCTGGAGCCCCCTGGCTGGCTGCAGCCACAGGGAATGGGGTTCTGAGTTGGCAGCCCCCATTCCCGAAGCATCCACGGGTAGTTCCCCGAAGGGCTGACACCGGCTGCGCCTCAGCAGCCAGACAACCTCCCTCCCTCTGGTCGGGCACTGCAAGCCACACAGCCACTTGTGTCCCCTGTGTCCCTGGAGGCCGCAGCGCGTTTTGGGTTTTGGCGCGGACGGGCCCCTCTCGGCTTATGTAGTCCATTTGCCCCCAGAGCCTGCCAGAACCCTGGCCCCAGGGGCGGGCCCTGCTGAGTCCCCGAGCGCCTCCTGGGTTCCTGCCACCACCCTTGGGCCGGGATGAGGTGCCACCTTGTGCGTAGAAGCTCTGCACACAGGCAAGAAGCCTCCCAGGCCCGCGGGCGCGGCCGACCCTGGAGCCCCCTGGCTGGCTGCAGCCACAGGGAACGGGGGTTCTGAGTTGGCAGCCCCCATTCCCGAAGCATCCACGGGCAGTTCCCCGAAGGGCTGACACCGGCTGTGCCTCAGCAGCCAGACAAACTCCCTCCCTCTGGTCGGGCACTGCAAGCCACACAGCCACTTGTGTCCCCTGTGTCCCTGGAGGCCGCAGCGCGTTTTGGGTTTTGGCGCGGACGGGCCCCTCTCTGCTTCCGTAGTCCATTTGCCCCGGAGCCTGCCAGACCCCTGGCCCCAGGGGCGGGCCCTGCTGAGTCCCCGAGCGCCTCCTGAGTTCCTGCCACCACCCTGGGCCGGGATGAGGTGCCACCTTGTTCGTAGAAGCCCTGCACACAGGCAAGAAGCCCCCCAGGCCCGCCCGACCCTAGAGCCCCCTGGCTGGCTGCAGCCACAGGGAACGGGGGTTCTGAGTTGGCAGCCCCCATTCCCGAAGCATCCACGGGCAGTTCCCCGAAGGGCTGACACCGGCTGCGCCTCAGCAGCCAGACAACCTCCCTCCCTCTGGTCGGGCACTGCAAGCCACACAGCCACTTGTGTCCCCTGTGTCCCTCCCTGGAGGCCGCAGCGCGTTTTGGGTTTTGGCGCGGACGGGCCCCGCTCGGCTTCCGTAGTCCATTCGCCCCCAGAGCCTGCCAGA